>NC_092166.1:65172821-65447821 GCF_045791955.1 Oncorhynchus clarkii lewisi
GTTGGCAAAGGCAGTCAAATCAAATCAAATCCAATGTTATTGGTCACATACACGTGATTAGCAGATGTTATTGCGGCTGTAGCGAAATGCTTGTGCTTCTAGCTCCCACAGTGCAGTAATATCTAACAAGTAATATCTATCAAATTACACAACATATACACAATACACACACATCTATGTAGGTTGGCATAAGCAGTCTACTTACTTCATAGGTTTGAACAGAGCCTGTCCATAGTTCTGGAACGTCATGATCAGTTTCAGTTGCGTGCCTCCAGACTTCATGGCTGTTGGAAAAAATACAAACAACAAAAATAGTCATTGGCAGCAAATGTACAGTATGGCAGAATCATTTTCTCACCGAATGACATTATAGAGTACACCATCAAATATGATTTAGTCAATCATGTAATGATCCCCCCCCCCCCCCAGAGGATGGTCAACATCTCCCACTGATTCACTTCAGACTGTGTGCCTAACTGTTTTTCAAAACAACTGGGAATTCAGAACTCAGAGATCTCAGACTTTAGTGTGATCAAGACAGCTGGAAACTCTGAAGAAGAAAAACGAGCTCAGAATGGGAAAAAACTTTTTGAACCGTCATCCAACTCAGAATTCCAAGTCGGAAACTCTGGCATCTTTCTAGAGCTCTGACTTTCCAACCTGAAGATCGCTGACGTCCTGATTTGACCTAGTTCCCAGTTGTCTTGAAAGCAACAAGTGTACTTAGAGTGAGTGACAGATGATATCACAAGTGTTTGTTTGATCAGGAAGGAGACTGGAAGGTGAAGGATAGAGAGTGCAATCACATTGCTCTCTGTTCTCTCTCTTTGTTCTCGCTCTCTCTGTTCTCTCTGTTCTCTCTGTTCTCTCCTTTCTTCCCTCATTTTCTCTCTGTTCTTTCTTCCCTCAGTCTCTGTCTCTCTCCATTTTAAATTCAATTCAATTTGAGGGCTTTATTGGCATGGGAAACACATGTTAACATTGCCTAAGCAAGTGAACTAGATAATAAACCAAAGTGATATAAACAATAAAAATGAACAGTAAACATTACACTCACAAACGTTCCAAAAGAATAAAGACATTTCAAATTGTGTGCAAATAGTACAAAAGGGAGAATAAACATAAGTATGGGTTGTATTTACAATGGTGTTTGTGCTTCACTGGTTGCCCTTTTCTTGTGGAAACAGGTCACAAATCTTGCTGCTGTGATGGCACACTGTGGTATTTCACCCAACAGATATGATTGAAATTGGCTTTGTTTTTGAATTATTTGTGTTTCTGTGTAATCTAAGGGAAATATGCATCTCTAATATGGTCATACATTTGGCAGGTTAGGAAGTGCTGCTCAGTTTCCACCTCTCTCTCTGTCTCTTTCTCTATCTCTCTCTATCTGTCTCTCTCTCTATCTGTCTCTCTCTGTCTCTCTATCTGTCTCTCTCTGTCTCTCTATCTGTCTCTCTGTCTCTGTCTCTTTCTCTATCTGTCTCTCTATCTCTCTCTCTCTCTCTCTCTCTCTCTCTCTATCTGTCTCTCTCTGTCTCTGTCTCTCTCTATATCTGTCTCTCTGTCTCTGTCTCTGTCTCTCTCTCTATCTGTCTCTCTCTGTCTCTGTCTCTCTCTATATCTGTCTCTCTGTCTCTCGGTCTCTCTCTCTCTCTCTCTCTCTCTCTCACTCCCGCTCTCTGTCTCAATTAAATTCAAAGGGGCTTTATTGACATGGGAAACATGTTTACATTGCCACAGCAAGTGAAATAAACAATCAACAAATATGACAACAAAAAACAACAAAAAACAAGTATATGTAAATTAAGAGTAAACATTGCACTCACAAAGGCTTCAGAAAGATAAAGGCATTTCAAATGTTATGTGACATTTTTTGAAGTACCAATGGTAGGTAGGGGAATATAAATCAACAGATAAATATAGATTGTATTTACAATGTTGTTTGTGTTCCACTGGTTGCCCTTTTCTCATGGCAACGGGTCACAGATCTTGCTGCTGTGATTGCACACTGTGATAGTTATCCTAACAAATATGGGAGTTTATCAATGTTTGATTTGCTTTCAAATTCGTTGTGGGTCTTTGTGATCTGTGGGAAACGTGTGTCTCTAATATGGTCATACATTTGGCAGGAGGTCAGAAAATGCAGCTCAGTTTCCACCTAATTTTGTGGGCTGTGGGCATAGCCTATCTTCTCTTTGTGTTTATTTCTTCACTCATTTGCTCTCTCTCTCTCTCCTCTCTCTCTCTCTCTCTCCTCTCTCTGTGTTCTTTCTTCCATCTGTCTGTCTGTCTGTCTTTGTCTGTCTGTCTCTCACTGTCGGTCTCTTGGTCTGTCTGTCTCTCACTGTCGGTCTCTCGGTCTCTGTCTGTCTTTGGGTCTCTGTCTCTCGGTCTCTTTGTGTGTCTCTCGGTCTCTCTGTCTCTTTGTGTGTCTCTCGGTCTCTCTGTCTCTGTGTGTCTCTCGGTCTCTGTCTGTCTCTTTGTGTGTCTCTCGGTCTCTCTGTCTCTTTGTGTATCTCGGCCTCTGTGTGTGTCTCTCGGCCTCTGTGTGGGTCTCTCGGCCTCTGTGTGGGTCTCTCGGCCTCTGTGTGTGTCTCTCGACCTCTGTGTGTGTCTCTCGGCCTCTGTGTGTGTCTCTCGGTCTCTGTGTGTGTCTCTCGGTCTCTGTGTGTGTCTCTCGGTCTCTGTGTGTGTCTCTCGGCCTCTGTGTGTGCCTCTCAGTCACTCGGTCTGTGTGTGTGTCTCTCAGTCTCTGTGTGAGTCTCTCAGTCTCTCACTCACTCACACCTTGTCTCTCTCTCACACACACACACAACAAGCCATCAAAAATTGACAAAATTCAACAAAGTCACTTTCTTGGTCAGTAAAACATATTGCCCCCCAAAGAGAGCCACTAAAGCTTAATAGATTGAACTGTGTGCTTTAGATTGAACCATGTGCTTTAGTGAATGGTCACCACGGTGAAGGTTTTCTCTTCAGTAAAACAGCTATGCTTTATTGACATGATCAGTCAAAGAAGAAGCACTGAAAATAATCACATTTATGGTCTTTCAAAAGAAGAACATGCTGTTTCATGTTAAAGAGATGTTGACAAGTGCTGTACAAAGGAGAGAAGAGGGTGAAAAGTTCAAGTGGAAATGTCAATGCTTCAGTCTCTAGACTGTTGGCATACTCACTTAGTAATCAGATGCCCTTGTCAAATACCAAATTCCCTAAAACGGGAAGCATGGGGAACTTCCGTAGCAGAAATCAGATAAAGAGGGGTCGTAACCAATTATGTATATAAACCCTGGATTGCTGATGCTATGTATTGGCCATTGAGACACTTCTGAAGCCACCGGTCTGTCATATTGTTACATCTGCTCCTGCCACGCCCTCTACTGCTCATCCTGTGTCTCCTTGACCTGCCACCACTCCCCCAGTAGTCTCTCCCTCTCCCTCTCTCTCAGTGTGTGTGTGATAGTGTGGGCGGAAACAGGTGTGTTGGAGTCAGAGCAGATCCCCACCAGTTGCAACCTGTTCCATAATCAAGACCTCTACAAATACTCAGCCCTGCCACTTCCACGCTGCCAGATCGTAATCTCTGCTCAGTCAGTCTACGCTTCTAGCCATTTGTTACTACTCAGATCCTGTTTCCCTGCCTGACGCTGTTTTCCTCTCCACTACAGTTCCGCCCGATCTGACTCTGGTCCCTGTCTCCTGTCCCACGTCTCGTCATCCTGCTACTCTGTCCTGGATTCCCCACTCTACTGCTCCCTTGGATTCCCCTCTGGACCTACTTACCCTGTCCCAACCCCTCTCGCTCCAGCCTCAGCCTCCACATCTGGTTTCCTGCAACCCATCCGAGCTTTCCCTGGCCTGCACTCCATCCTGTGTTTCAATAAATATCCTGGTTATTTCATCCATGTCTCCTTGTCTGAGTCTGCTCTTGGGTTCCCCTGTTCCACTCCGCGTAACACATATTGGCACTCCCCAGTAGGAGCAATCATCCATAGGAATTCATGGAATGCTAAAAAATGACGTGTATTGAGGTATATTTGATGTTGTTGTAGTGGGGACAGTAACATTACTAATCGAAAAAAAAATAAGGATTTGTTTTATATATATACAGTTTTAACACACATACTCATTCCAGGGTTTTTCTTTATTTTTTCAATTTTCTACATTGTAGAATAATAGTGAAGACATCAAAACAATGAAATAACACATGAAATCATGTAGTAACAAAAGTGTTAAACAAATCAAAATATATTCTATATTTGAGATTCTTCAAAGTAGCCACCTTTTGCCTTAAAGACAGCTTTTCACACTCTTGGCATTCTCTCAACCAGCTTCATGAGGTAGTCACCTGGAATGCATTTCAATTGACAGGTGTGTCTTTTTAAAAGTTAATTTTTGGAATTTCTTTCCTTCTTAATTCATTTGAGTTGTGTTGTGACAAGGTAGGGGTTGAAGATTGCCCTATTTGGTAAAAGACCAAGTCCATATTATGGCAAGAACAGCTCAAATAAGAAAAGAGAAACGACAGTCCATTATTACTTTAAGACATGAAGGTCAGTCAAATCGGAAAATGTCAAGAACTTAGAAAGTTTCTTCAAGTGCAGTCGCAAAAACCATGAAGTGCTATGATGAAACTGTCTCTCATGAGGACCACCACAGGAAAGGAAGACCCAAAGTTACCTCTGCTGCAAAAGATGGCGCCGACAGAGATGGTCACCTCGCTTCAGGTCCTTAGGAAACTATGCAGTTAATTGTTTTTTCATGTATTATCTCTTACATTGTTAGCCCAGAAAATCTCAAGTGTTACATACAGCCGGGAAGAACACTGGATATAAATGCGATGTCAACTTACCAACATTACGACCAGGAATACGTATTTCCCGAAGCGGATCCTTTGTTCGGATCTCCACCCTGGACATGTGATATTATCCCAGAGGCCGGCCCAAAACAAAGCGGTCGCCGCAGGAGAGGCAGAAGAAGCGGCCTACTGGTCAAACTCAGAAGGCGATCACACCATCCACCCTTCCGAGCATATTACTTGCCAATGTCCAATCTCTAGATAACAAGGTGGACGAAATTAGGGCATGAGTTTCCTTCCAGAGAGACATCAGAGATTGTAACATTCTCTGTGTCACAGAAACATGGCTCACCCAGGATATGTTGTCAGAGTCGGTACAGCCATCTGGTTTCTTCATGCATTGCGCTGACAGAAACAAACATCTCTCTTGTAAGAAGAAGTGTGGGGGTGTATACCTTATGATTAACGAGTCGTGGTGTAATCACAAAAACATACAGGAACTCAATTCCTTTTGTTCACCTGACCTAGAATTCCTTGCAATCAAATGCCGACCGCATTATCTTCCAAGAGAATTCTCTTCGATTATAGTCACAGCCGTGTACATTCCCCCCAAGCAAATACCTCGTCGGCCCTGAAAGAACTTCACTGGACTCTATGTAAACTGGAATCCATAAATCCTGAGGCTGCATTTATTGTAGCTGGGGATTTTAACAAAGCTAACCTGAGAACAAGACTTACTCAATTCTTTCAGCATATAAAATGCGCGACACGAGCTGGTTGCATTCTGTACCATTGTGGCACGCCCTGACCATAGAGAGCCCTCTGGGTTTTCTATGGTGTAATAGGTCAGAGCGTGACTAGGGGGTTTCTAGGTATTATATTTCTATGTTGGTGTGTGTGTATGGTTCCCAATTGGATGCAACTGATAATCATTACCTCTAATTGGGGATCATATTTAGTGTGTCCTTTATCCCACCTACTATGGGAGATATTGTTTTGTATGAGTGCCTACATTCGCTACGTATTTCACGATCGTTATATCTTTGTTGTTTTGGAAATTTCACTATCATTAAAATGTGGAACTCTACTCACGCTGCGCCTTGGTCCAATTATTCATACGACGTTCGTGACAGAATATCCCCCCTAGTCAGGACCAAGCAGCGTGCCCAGGAGGTGAAGGAGAGTTGGCCATGGGAAGAGATACTAGGTGGATGCGAGACCCTTCCTTTGCGGGAGTCACCAAGGAGTAAAGGAGGACAGCGACGACGCAGGGGTCCGCGGCCACAAACAGCCTAAGGGCAACCCCAAGTTTTTTTGGCACAAGGAGCGGTCGGCCGAGCCAAGGAGAGAGCCAGAGACCGTCTGGGAGTCGATGGAGCAGTTTGAGGAGGGATATCGGAGAGAGATGTTGGCTAGGAGTACGCTGCAGCGCAGGCGTTTTGAAGAGCGTGTCATCAGTCCGGTGCAACCTGTGCAGGCTCCACGCACCAGGCCTCCAGTGCGCCTTCCCAGCCCGGTACGTCCTGTGCCGGCTCCCCGCACTCGCCCTGAGGAGCGTGTCATCAGTCCGGTGCAACCTGTGCCGGCTCCACGCACTCGTCCACCAGTACGTGTTTACAGCCTGGAACCTCCAGCGACGGTTCACAGTCCAGAGCTTCCAGCGATGGTTCACAGTTCAGAGCCTCCAGTGATGGTTCACAGTTCAGAGCCTCCAGCGACGGTTCACAGTCCAGAGCTTCCAGCGACGGTTCACAGTCCAGAGCTTCTAGTGATGGTTCACAGTTCAGAGCCTCCAGCGACGGTTCACAGTCCAGAGCTTCCAGCGACGGTTCACAGTCCAGAGCTTCCAGTGATGGTTCACAGTTCAGAGCCTCCAGCGACGGTTCACAGTCCAGAGCTTCCAGCGACGGTTCACAGTCCAGAGCTTCCAGTGATGGTTCACAGTTCAGAGCCTCCAGCGACGGTTCACAGTCCAGAGCTTCCAGCGACGGTTCACAGTCCAGAGCTTCCAGTGATGGTTCACAGTTCAGAGCCTCCAGCTACGGTTCACAGTTCAGAGCCTCCACGGCCCGGAGCTTCCATTGACGGTCCCAAGGCCGGAGCCTTCCTCTGCGCCGGTGCTCAGTTCAGACACGGCGTCCAGTCCCGCTCCATGGCCGGAGCCTTCCTCTGCGCCGGTGCCCAGTCCAGGCACAGCGTCCAGTCCCTCCTGGCTCCATGGCCGGATCGGCTGTCTGAGCGGTGCTACGTCCCGCACCGGAGCCGCCCTCGGGGTTCTCTATGGTGTAATAGGTCAGGGCGTGACTAGGGGGTTTCTAGGTATTATATTTCTATGTTGGTGTGTGTGTATGGTTCCCAATTGGAGGCAGCTGATAATGGTTACCTCTAATTGGGGATCATACTTAGTGTGTCCTTTTTCCCACCTGCTATGGGGGAAATTGTTTTGTATGAGTGCCTATGTGCCCTACGTATTTCACGATCGTTATATCTTTGTTGTTTTGGAAGTTTAGAGACTTTTGGAAGTCTCTACTCACGCTGCGCCTTGGTCCAATTATTCATACAACGTTCGTGACACATTGCTATTCTAACTTCCGTGATGCATACAAAGCCCTCACCCACCCATACTTTTTTCCCACCATAATTTGCAAATAAATTCATTACAAATCCTACAATGTGATTTTCTGGATTTTTTTCTCATTTTGTCTGTCATAGTTGAAGTGTACCTATGATGAAAATTACAGGACTCTCTCATCTTTTTAAGTGGGAGAACTTGCACAATTGGTGGCTAACTAAATACTTTTTTGCCCCACTGTATATACTGTATTCTATACCATCTACTGCATCTTGCCTATGCCGCACGGCCATCGCTCATCCATATATTTATATGTACATATTTTTAATTCATCCCTTTACATTTGTGTGTATAAGGTAGTTGTTGTGAATTTGTTAGATTACTTGTTAGATATTACTGCATTGTCAGAACTAGAAGCACAAGCATTTCGCTACACTCGCATTAACATCTGCTAACCATGTGTATGTGACCAATAAAATGTGATTTGATTTGCAGAGGATAAGGCTGGTAACTCTAATGAAGTTCATTAGAGTTAACAGTCTCAGAAATTGCAGCCCAAATAAATGCTTCACTGT
Source organism: Oncorhynchus clarkii lewisi (assembly GCF_045791955.1). Taxonomy (NCBI): domain Eukaryota; kingdom Metazoa; phylum Chordata; class Actinopteri; order Salmoniformes; family Salmonidae; genus Oncorhynchus; species Oncorhynchus clarkii. The sequence goes on from NC_092166.1 coordinate 65,180,770, forward strand.
GTTCAAGTAATAGACACATCTCAACATCAACAGTTCAGAGGAGACTGTGTGAATCAGGCCTTCACGGTTTAATTGCTGCAAAGAAACCACTACTAAAGGACACCAATAAGAAGACGAGACTTGCTTGGGCCAAGAAACACTAGCAATGGACATCAGACCAGTGGAAATCTGTCCTTTGGTCTGATGAGTCCAGATTTGAGATTTTTGATTCCAACCGCTGTGTCTTTGTGAGGCGCAGAGTAGGTGAACAGATTCAAGGCACACTTAACCAGCATGGCTACCACAGCATTCTGCAGCGATACGCCATCCCATCTGGTTTTGGCTTAGTGGGACTATCATTTGTTTTTCAACAGGAGAATGACCCAACACACCTCCAGACTGTGTAAGGGCTATTTTTAACAAGAAGGAGAGTGATGGAGTGCTGCATCAGATGACCTGGTCTCCACAATCCCCCGACCTCAACCAAATTGAGATGGTTTGGGACAAGTCAAACTGCAGAGTTAAGGAAAAGCAGCTAACAAGTGCTCAGCATATGTTGGAAAAGCATTCCAGGTGAAGCTGGTTGAGAGAATGCCAAGAGTGTGCAAAGCTGTCATCAAGGCAAAGGGTGGCTATTTGAAGAATCTCAAATACGAAATATAGATTTGTATTTGTTTAACACTTTTTGGGTTGCTACATGATTCCATATGTGTTATTTCATAGTTTGATGTCTTCACTATTATTCGACAATGTAGAAAATAGTAAAAATGAATAAAACCCCTTGAATGAGTAGGTCTTCTAAAACTTTTGACCGGGTAGTGTATATACACCTCACTCTCAGATAAATAAGTAGCTAGGTTTTACACAGTCAAATGTAGCAAATAACTACCTTTTTTTTTTATAAAGAATGATACATTTCTGACATCAATATATATCAATACAGTAATATGAGATCTGTATGTAAAATACTTACTTTCAACATTTTTGTCATTTAACATATGCTCTTAGTTTTTTTTTTTTTTAGAATTTTACCCCTTTTTCTCCCCAATTTTCGTAGTATCCAATTGTTGTAGTAGCTGTTGTAGTAGCTACTATCTTGTCTCATCGCTACAACTCCCGTACGGGCTCGGGAGAGACGAAGGTTGAAAGTCATGCGTCCTCCGATACACAACCAACCAAGCCGCTGCTTCTTTAACACAGCGCACATCCAACCCGGAAGCCAGCCGCACCAATGCGCCGGAGGAAACACCGTGCACCTGGCCACCTTGGCTAGCGTACACTGCGCCCAGCCCGCCACAGGAGTCGCTGGTGCGCGATGAGACACCCCTACCGACCAAGCCCTCCCTAACCCGGGCGACGCTAGGCCAATTGTGCGTCGCCCCACGGACCTCCCGGTCGCGGCCGGTTACGACAGAGCCTGGGCGCGAACCCAGGACTCTGATGGCACAGCTGGCGCTGCAGTACAGCGCCCTTAACCACTGCGCCACCCGGGAGGCCTCGACATATGCTCTTAGTTAGTACATTAATCTTAAGATAGCTAGGTGAGACAATCAAATATCACACTCAAATATACAGAATAGATGCACTCCATTCCAGCTAAACAATGCAGAAAAAAACGAATTTTAATTGACCCCTAGAATCTATTAATTAAAAATCTGACAACAGTAATATTTTACACACACATGAAGGTACCCATAAGCAATAATTCCTGGTGAAAAAACTCAAATGTGAAATATTGGTGGATGTAGAGTTTTGGAAATAAACTCGTCAAATTCACACAACCAAATATCTGCAAATGAGTGAAGTAGGTCTGACTGTAGCTAGGCCTGCTATACAAAGCAAAACCCATACTACCAACTGGTGGATTTTGTAGTCTCAATTGACATTCACATCCTAGCCACTCAGTCATATAGCTATGTAATTACATGGGCTGGAGGGAGCAGCATGTAGCTGACCATACTGCCAGACCAAGCTGCATCCACCCTGCATTCTCTCGTTTCACTGTGTGTGGATCTGAAGAGAGAACATAGCCTGGTCCCAGATCTGTTTATGGGTCTTTCTATGAATAATGGAGCCAAAGTGTGACATTGGGATCAACATTTCAAAATGGTTTGAAACAAAACAAAAAATGATGTTTTGGCAGTTTTACCTGTGTACTTAGAGGAATAAAAGTGAATATATGCAAATTGACCCATAACTCCACCAACACCACAACATAGGACTAATAGTATACATCCTTTAAGCAGCGATCAGACAGACATTGGCAAGTCCAATTCAAGGACTTTCAGGGACTTTTTCAAGCACTTAACTGTAATTTCCAAGGACCTCAATGTAACACAGTCGTATAATTGATATCATTGTACATATAGGGCCCACTTCCCCCAAAATGCATGCAAAACCTGTATAACGAGATAGACGCTTACCACTTCAAGAAAACATTTTTTTTTAGGCCTTGCCAATGCATTAACATTCCAATTATTATTTCATTCTAAAATATGTGAGAATAATGTGGACATCGCCTGACTAAATAGATTGGATGCATGACGATTTTTCTGTAGCCTATGTGGCAGACGCGACGACACATAATCAAGCCATGAATAGCAGCATCATTCATCTCCCCATTTGAATTACACCATTGCTGTTTTTATAATGAGAAAGTGAGCAACAACCAGGTTCCTTTTTCATGGAAGGATTTGTATGGAAAGACAAGTTGTCATCCTAACAATAACCGCAAGTGGTTTTACCGCAACAGAAATTCAAACAAAAACTTAGCAATAACGTAAATCACAGATAGTTAGTTATAAGAGAGCTGGAGAACTTTTAAATTGACTACAATAATTACAATTGAGGAAATTGTATGGTTTAAAATTGCAGGTGTAACATGGAAACCGAAATGTATTTGTCATGTTATTTCATTACCAGATCGTGTTGTGAATAAGCCCACTAGGTATGTAATTTGTCATTATATCCTGAATAATTCATCAGAATAGTGTTGGGTGTTGCGCAATAGTCTATCCTACACAACTGCGCAAAGTAGAGAGTGTCCAATCTGAGGCACAAAAACATGTGAAAACATGAACACATTACCTTGATGCTTTCTCTGTTAAATCTAACGACACCCTGCTGTAAATCAAGCAGACAACCACAGATGATCAACATCAATTCGCATGTGATTTTACACCCAACGTGGATCCGGGCACAAGCGTAACGAATGAGACACCAAATTATTCTGGACATTCCTCGAAACCACCTTTTTCCCAGCACTTGGGCTGTTGTTGCATCGCATGTGCTCTCAGAACAGCTGCTTGTCACTTGACTGTCATTCGGAAAATTCCTTTCTAGATCAGATGATGACATGCGAAAATATCACGGCCTAACTAATCAGCTGGACACCAAATGCGCATCCATCAAGTATTAGGCAGAATTATTTTAAAAAACACGTTAATGACAGTATCAATTTAGGTTTTAAGTATCAAGTTAAGGTTACTCTTTCGGTTAGGGGCTTGCGATTTTGCAATTGAATTCATTATTTTGGATTTGTGTGCCCATGAAAACGGTTTTCACCCCGTAACATAAGAAGACACAAAATGTTAGGTAGTTACACTGCATTTCTGAGATCTCTATACAACAAACTGTCCGACAGCTCGATCCAGGATTCTTACAGGGTTCACATTCATTGTCAAATTGAACTGATTAATGCTTAATATATGAAGTAACGTCAACTTACACTGACATAAATGCAAGGAGAGAAAAGTCATGTTTTATGTCACAGGTTTTTACAAAGATCCATCAAGACACCAACCATGACAAAGAATTAAACATCAACTTATGAATTGTATTAAATGTAGCTCTGATCCCCCCCCCCCCCCCCCTTATATCTTAATGTAATGACATGAAACAAATCAGCAGATTATTATCAATGACTTAACAGCTGTAACACGTTGTCCAGTGTGGTAAATTCTTCACTGGTACCCTAGTTTATTGAAAGACCCTTATGTGCTTAGTTTAGCTAACTACTCTGACTGTTGTTGTGCCATACAGAGGAGAAACTAGCCAGTCCCAAATATGTCTGTGCCTTTGCCAAGTCCTCTGTAACAATGATAGTCAGAGGAGTTGGCTACACAATCCACACACAGATCTGGAACCAGGCTAGTTTCTCAACCTCAATGACAGGGGTAGGCAACCCTGTTCCTGGAGTGCCGCAGGTACTACAGCATTCTGTTCCAACTACACTGTAGGCACCACACCTGACCAACTGAGAAAATGTATCAATCAGTTCAGTGATTGCCTAAATTCATAGTCAAAAAAAAATTCATAGCTGTTTGTGGGTGGGGGTGCTGCATCTATATATATATATATATATATATATATATATATATATATATACTCTTTTTATTCTGGTTTTTCAGGGGGTGCTGCAGCACCCTCAGCACCCCCGTTTCCCGGGGCTAAGTCGAAATTCAACACACCTGGACTTCCATGTTGGTTAAACCAAAACAATGAAGTGCATGCGGCACTCCAGAACCAGGGTTGTCTAACCAGGGTTGTCTAACCAGGGTTGTCTAACCCTGCTATATGACATAAGGTTTGGCTGAATAACGTACAACCAGATCTGAGACAGGGCTATAGAGAAGCTGCCTTCTCTCCTCTCCTCTCACTTACCGACGCTGGTGATTCTCTGTGAGACCAGGTCCCTGAGCAGAGCATCGATGACTAGGTTATGTCTGGAGTAGAGCTCATATCGATTAATCCCTATGTGGAAGCGGAGCCAGTTGGGGTAGGAGTCAGCCGTCAGCTCTCCTCCTGTTGGAGTGTACTCCTCCATGTTCCCTTCAGCGTGCCTGGGAGGAAGAGGGGAGGGAGGAGAAGGGAGGTGATCCGTGTTTTTTCTGTAGCCCTGAACCACCCTCCTTTTTAGTGTTTCATGTGTTAAGAGGTGTTTTGACAGGACATGACTTGAATTTGCAAGAGGGACATTTGCTAATATGGTTAGGTAGCCTATAACCATTTGTGTAAAAACACCTTTATTAATGTGAAATAACAAGATGAAATGTGTAATTTACACATAATATCCTAGGTGTATTGTTTGTTTAACTTGTGCTATTGTCTTGGGTTGAATTTAAAGAGGCTAATTATCACTTTTCGATTGTGGTGATGGTCTATAAATATATAAAAATGTATGTTACCATTCCTGATTCTCTGTGGCGGCGTTGGGGTCAAATCTGATGTCTGTGTTGACGTTGAACAAGGTGTCTTCGTCGGTCAGAGACGGTAAGGCTCTCTTGAATAACGGGTGGTCAAACAGAGCCAGCAACCTTGAACTCTTGACAGGTATGTTTTTGGTGACCACAGTGTCCTGTATGAACCGTCTTTTTTTGTCACCATTTTGTGCATAATGTTCAATCCGTTTAAAGGCTTCCGTTTTGTTTCCCGCTTTGGTGTTCTTCTCCAGAGAATGGGAAGAGATGTTAGAGTTTGGCTCATTGCTGAAGTCCTGGAGGATTCTCAGCGTGTGTTTGTTAGGCCAGCCTGACTCCGCTTCCGACCTAGCTCGGTGTTTAGCCCAGTTCTGAGGGTCCTCGCTCGGCTTGTGCGAGCAGGAGCAGCCGCTGTTGCTGCGCCTCTCCAGCTTTGGTAACAAGTCTATCATGATGTGCATCGAGCAGGCTATTAGAAACACCATGAGAATCAAAACCCGGAATTTACGGAAGAGTATCATCTTCATAGTCCCCTGTTTGAGCAGTTGCGAGTATTTACTGCAAATGATGAGCACGCATATGAACAGACTCACTACATCACTGATTATGTTTATCACGCTGGATGCCACTTTAATGAAATACACGTTGAACACGTAACCATCTTCACTTCTTGCCGTCTTGATTAGACTAAATGTTTCAGTGTTCAACTTTTGTATTTCCAACCACATAGAAATCCAGACGGCAGGCTTCTTTTGTGGTTCAGAACGAGAGGATTCTCCGCATGCGCCCAGGTAAAACAGGTCGACTCGGTTCAGACCAACGGTCGAGTTGGGAAAGCGGCATTATCTCAATTGCTTTCGCTCTACAGCTCCGACCCCAAGGCTTTACGCACAATACACGGTATAAAGGAAGTGCAAGGGTCTGGAAAGAAGCTCGAAAACGGTAGATAAATGATCCATCAGAGGTGTATGTTGGCGGGGTCTGCTGGCGCACATCGGTCCGGCCATTGAGCATGAACTCTGCTGTGTGAGAAACGGAGCTGTCGTGGATCCGCTGGGCACGGGCTACGCATTGGTCCAGTCCGGGATAGGAAAAGCGCCGAGAGCGCTATTCACCAATGTCAAAATATAATTTTAAAAGAAGACTACTCGAAAGACTCCTCCTTTTCCACTAGAAACGATAAAACAACGTGTAAAGGCGCAGCAGGCAAAGTACAGTAAGCGACCCAGGATGAGAATAAATGGCAATGTTCAAAGCAAATCCCGAATAAAGACAGGCAATACAAAACAACCAAAGATAGACAGACAAGACAGGCAATACAAAACAACCAAAGCGAGACGAATCAAACAAATAATTCGGATAGGTGCCGATTCGGTTTCTCTCTCGGAGATAGACTACAGTGTGCCTTGTGAGCTAGGAAAAAGACAATCACTGTCCTTCGCATGTGAGATTGAGGTTGGGTGTGTTAAATATTATGATGAAGCGCGTCTAGATCCAGCCTTGTGCAGCGTCACCGTGCACAGATTGGCTGAGTCTCTCCCACAGTCGGAGAGAGAGGGGGACAGCAACCATCTGAGGCTCAAGTGCCTGCCTGCCTGTTTCTGTAGCCTGTGTTCTTCCTAAAAAACATTTCCCCCTGCGAATCCAGACTGTGCAAGAAGAGGGCGTCTCATCCCAGTGGTGAAAATCCACTGTGGCACAATATTGTATGTAGCTAGCTACGTTAGATGATGTATGTCTATTGATTAGTGAAATGCATCTGGTGCAATCAAGGAGGCATCCTCATGGAGACATGTCAGTATCAGTCCAGGGCCTTCATTCAATCAAATCAGCAGTATCTGTACAGCAGCATTATCAACACACGGTATATACAAAAACAACCACAGCAATACCAGATGGTATGGATGTGTATAGAAACAACAGTTGGCTGCTGCCATATTCACATCTTCTGCCTCTCCACTTCCCAATCAACACACCAATGTCTTGGCTAAAAGGCCCAGCAGTAAACGTACTGAAGGGGTGGTTATGGTTAGGATGGTTGGATGATAACTGCAGGGAAGACAATGGGAGATGGGTTAACGAACAGTCTGTAGGTCATTATCCATGTGTGACCGACTGATCATGCCCAACATGATTACCTTTTGTTATGACATTTTGTAGTACAGTAAAAGCAGCATGGCTTTAGCTGCACCATTCTACAGCGGTATAGGAATGGCTTTAGCTGCACCATTCTACAGCGGTATAGGAATGGCTTTAGCTGCACCATTCTACAGCGGTATAGGAATGGCTTTAGCTGCACCATTCTACAGCGGTATAGGAATGGCTTTAGCTGCACCATTCTACAGCGGTATAGGAATGGCTTTAGCTGCACCATTCTACAGCGGTATAGGAATGTCTTTAGCTGCACCATTCTACAGCGGTATAGGAATGGCTTTAGCTGCACCATTCTACAGCGGTATAGGAATGGCTTTAGCTGCACCATTCTACAGCGGTATAGGAATGTCTTTAGCTGCACCATTCTACAGCGGTATAGGAATGGCTTTAGCTGCACCATTCTACAGTGGTATAGGAATGGCTTTAGCTGCACCATTCTACAGCGGTATAGGAATGGCTTTAGCTGCACCATTCTACAGCGGTATAGGAATGGCTTTAGCTGCACCATTCTACAGCGGTATAGGAATGTCTTTAGCTGCACCATTCTACAGCGGTATAGAAATGTCTTTAGCTGCACCATTCTACAGTGGTATAGGAATGGCTTTAGCTGCACCATTCTACAGTGGTATAGGAATGGCTTTAGCTGCACCATTCTACAGCGGTATAGGAATGGCTTTAGCTGCACCATTCTACAGCGGTATAGGAATGGCTTTAGCTGCACCATTCTACAGCGGTATAGGAATGTCTTTAGCTGCACCATTCTACAGCGGTATAGGAATGGCTTTAGCTGCACCATTCTACAGCGGTATAGGAATGTCTTTAGCTGCACCATTCTACAGCGGTATAGGAATGGCTTTAGCTGCACCATTCTACAGCGGTATAGGAATGGCTTTAGCTGCACCATTCTACAGCGGTATAGGAATGGCTATAGCTGCACCATTCTACAGTGGTATAGGAATGGCTTTAGCTCCCTATAGGGATTTACCTACTGGAACATTACTGTGAGGAATAATGAAGTATCTGTAAAGGCAAGATTAGATGGGAATGTAATGATCATTGTGAATCTGAGTACTAAATTGTAAGTGTGTGTGTGCCTGCCTGCCTGCGTGTGTATGTGTGTGTTTGCAGCTGTGCTTGTGTGTACTAAAGTGAGTGAGTGAGTGAGTGAGTGAGTGAGTGAGTGAGTGAGTGAATGAGTGAGTGAGTGAGTGAGTGAATGAGTGAGTGAGTGAGTGAGAAATGATGGGTTTATTCCAGTCCTACGAAAGAAGCCTTTCTGGGAAGTGAGTAACAGTCTAGTGACTCACTCACCTAACACAAAGGACCTCTACTGTCTTTCCTATTGTGTGAGACAGAGGAGGAGGAACATAGCCCGTACTTAATAGACTACAGATTAGTTCACCAAATTGCTATGTAGCCTTCTGCAGGGATGACATGGGGTCACACATTGACTTTTGAGGCCTTGAAGAAACTCGTAAAAATAGCTAGTAAATAACTAGTAATTCAACTTCTGTCAGTGTGTGTGTGTGATGGCATTGACTCAGACTATATCGAGACAATGCATCACTTGTTGCCCATCATCCCCTATAATCATCTACAATGACCAATCTACCTTCCTCTCTCTTGCCTAGGGTGAAATAAATGTGTATTGATGGCAGTCAGGTAGGCATGATGATGATTTCATGCAGTCAGTCAATGGGTCAGTGAATCCTCACAAACTCCCTGGCCTGAATGACTGACTGAACAGTGCAGTTCATTCAAACTTTCAATATGAGTCAAGAACACCTTTGTATTCTTGCTGTGTTACTGATCATTGCCCTGTAAGAGGAAGACAACATTTAACAGGTGGTCCAATACCATTGGCCACCTCTACCAGTAGAGACTGCAATGAGATGAGGGGAAACAATCAATACAATTATTGATACATTTCTAAATTAATTAATTGAAACAAATAGATGTTTCCCCGTTGACTTATTGGCCACAACACATCACCTAGAAGGCCCTTTACTTGACACACTGCTCGGTGTTATCTCTGGCTGGCACAGCTGACAGGACAACCAGTGACATGTGTCTGGATATGGAACGACCTCACCTAGCCCCTCCCTCCCTCCGCCAGATGACAACAATAACAAGGCTCTTGTTGCCCATCGTCCCACAATTACATATTCCCGACAACTGGCCATTCTAGCTTCCTCTCCTACCTGAGGTGAATTAGCCAGGGTTGGATGGATGTGTATTGATGTCAGTTGGGGAGGCATGAAGATAGCGTGCAGTCAGTGAATCCTCACAAACCCCCTGGCCTGAATGACTAACTGGATTGTGATGTTCTTTCAACCTTTCAACCTTAGTATTCTTGCTATTTTACTGATCATTGCCCTATAAAACAAATATATTGCACAACTATTGATTAAGTGGTGTTACAGCACACCGTGTCATGTTTCAGAACACCTCAGGATGAATGTTTCAGAACACCGCAGGATGAATGTTTTAGAACACCGCAGGATGAATGTTTCAGAACACCGCAGGATGAATGTTTCAGAACACCTCAGGATGAATGTTTCAGAACACCTCAGGATGAATGTTTCAGAACACCGCAGGATGAATGTTTCAGAACACCTCAGGATGAATGTTTCAGAACACCGCAGGATGAATGTTTTAGAACACCGCAGGATGAATGTTTCAGAACACCGCGGGATGAATGTTTCAGAACACCGCAGGATGAATGTTTCAGAACACCTCAGGATGAATGTTTCAGAACACCGCGGGATGAATGTTTCAGAACACCGCGGGATGAATGTTTCAGAACACCGCGGGATGAATGTTTCAGAACACCGCGGGATGAATGTTTCAGAACACCGCGGGATGAATGTTTCAGAACACCGCGGGATGAATGTTTCAGAACACCGCGGGATGAATGTTTCAGAACACCGCGGGATGAATGTTTCAGAACACCGCGGGATGAATGTTTCAGAACACCGCGGGATGAATGTTTCAGAACACCGCAGGATGAATGTTTCAGAACACCGCAGGATGAATGTTTCAGAACACCTCAGGATGAATGTTTCAGAACACCTCAGGATGAATGTTTCAGAACACCTCAGGATGAATGTTTCAGAACACCGCAGGATGAATGTTTCAGAACACCGCAGGATGAATGTTTCAGAACACCGCGGGATGAATGTTTCAGAACACCGCGGGATGAATGTTTCAGAACACCGCGGGATGAATGTTTCAGAACACCGCGGAATGAATGTTTCAGAACACCGCAGGATGAATGTTTCAGAACACCGCAGGATGAATGTTTCAGAACACCGCAGGATGAATGTTTCAGAACACCTCAGGATGAATGTTTCAGAACACCTCAGGATGAATGTTTCAGAACACCTCAGGATGAATGTTTCAGAACACCGCAGGATGAATGTTTCAGAACACCGCAGGATGAATGTTTCAGAACACCTCAGGATGAATGTTTCAGAACACCTCAGGATGAATGTTTCAGAACACCTCAGGATGAATGTTTCAGAACACCGCAGGATGAATGTTTCAGAACATGTTAAATCTTTCTCATAACCCTCACACCAGTGAGTTTTAATACTAGAGGCAATAAACTTAGCGAAACAACTCAATGAATGTATTATAGTAACAAAATTATAAACCTTTCCCCTATTGTCTTATTGTCCACAACACATCAACTAGAATGCCCTTTATGTGAAATGACAACGGTAACTAGGCACAGCAGAGGTTATCATTTTGGGTAAATGAACATAGATTGATGTCTTATACCACATGTGTCAAAGTCATTCCACGGAGGGCAGAGTGTTTGCGGGTTTTTGCTCCACCTTGGACTTGATTGATGAATTAAGGTCACTAATTAGCAAGGAACTCCCCTCACCTGGCTGTCTAGGTCTTAATTGAAAGGAAGAACCAAAAACCTGCAGACACTAGGCCCTCCGTGGAATGGGTTTGACACCCCTGTCTTATATGTATTGGGGAGTACAGTGACCTAGCAAATCCTTATCTTCATCTATGCTATCTCAGCAGTGGGTGATATGTCTATTTGTTATATAGGGTTGGTGGGAAATAGGCTCTGATAGGCTTTAGAGGTTGGTCAGGGTCAGGGCTGTGGTTTTGGTGGGAAAGGAATTAAAGTTGCAATTGGGAAAAATGTTGCTTACTTGATTTTAAAGTGGTTGTTGGCTTCTGTACTGATATATGAGGTAAAGGTTGGACTGGTACTGTATCGGGAGTGGTTGGTTAGGAATTACATCATTGGGACACAAACCACTATATGGGATGGAAATACATAAAGTTAAGATGTGAAAGTCACCCTCAAGCTTTTAAAAGGAAAAATAAGAAATGCTGACATTTCTATATGTTATCAGAGAAGTGGACTTCAGTTGGCCTTTCCTCTTCACTTTCTCCAACCCCTCTCTACCTCCCCTCCTCATCATTGCGCTCAAAAACGCTACATATGTATTGTGTGGTAGCTGGATTTGTGTGAATCTGCCCTTGGCGTGACCGGGGTTGAATGGAACATCCATGGAACAAGCCTCATTTCCATCCCTGATGTGCTGCTGCATCTGATAATGGCAGATTTAAATGGATATTACAGATAACATTGCCCTCTGTTGGCCCCAATAAGCCACACAACGCCCACTTATTACTCCTTCATTTGTTCCCTCTATCCCTCCCGCCCTCCTTTTCTCCATCTTCAAGTCTTCCATGTTTTAATTATTTCGTGTGGGGTTCACAGGCCAGCCGCTGTTGAATTGAAGGGACGTGGAGATGATCATTTAAATGGCCCCTTTAACTGCCAATAATGACTTCATTAGTATATGCTAGGTTGAAAAGGCACCCTGTTCCCTGTATGGCACAGTAGGGAATAGGGTGCCATTTCACATGGGAATTAAGATGAACACCTTTGGAATATTTTGTCATTGTCTATGTATGAATTACAATGACTCAAAGCCTTTAATTGCCAGACACTTGTAAAAAGCCATTGTAGATTGTACATGTGGGACGGTTTCTCTCCATCTGTTTGAACCTTTCGATTTTGTTTAATTTCTTAAGGTGCCAATTATGTGTGTAAAGAGAGACAGGTATTGTGAGGAGAAGAGTGCAGTGCATCCCCCCTCTCTGAAAGCTGTAAAATGCAATCAAGCAACATGCCATCTTTGCTTTGTGGATCACACAAGGATGATAACTGCTTAACACAATGTATATTATGTATGCAAGCATTTAGAATTTTCACAGGAGGATGTAGAGGAGTGGAATATTCAGAGGAGGATGTAGAGGAATGGAATATTCAGAGGATGATGTACAGGAATGGAATATTCAGAGGATGATGTAGAGGAATGGAATATTCAGAGGAGGATGTAGAGGAATGGAATATTCAGAGGAGGATGTAGAGGAGTGGAGTATTCAGAGGATGATGTAGAGGAATGCAAAATTCAGAGGATGATGTAGAGGAATGGAATATTCAGAGGAGGATGTAGAGGAATGGAATATTCAGAGGAGGATGTACAGGAATGGAATATTCAGAGGATGATGTAGAGGAATGGAATATTCAGAGGATGATGTAGAGGAATGGAATATTCAGAGGATGATGTAGAGGAATGGAATATTCAGAGGAGGATGTACAGGAATGGAATATAGTGTTCTTCATGACCTAGTTCCCCATAGGTTCGCCCCATGTGGGTGTAGAAGACGAGACCATTATTATATACGTTTATGGACGAGAAAGGCGTCTTATTTAACCTCTTAAAGTCTTAGTGAATTGTTTTAAGATCGTTATACCCCTGTAGGTATTCCACCCCCCACTATTTATTTATTTTATGTACAGTATCAGTCAAAAGTTTGGACACACCTACTCATTCAAGCGTTTTTCTTTATTTTGTACTATTTTCTACATTGTAGATTAATAGTGAAGACACCCTTTGGCTTGATGACAGCTTTGCACACTCTTGGCATTCTCTCAACCAGCTTCACCTGGAATGCTTTTCCAACAGTCTTGAAGGAGTTCCCACATATGCTGAGCACTTGTTGGCTGCTTTTCCTTCACTCTGCGGTCCAACTCATCCCAAACCATCTCAATTCGGGTTGAGGTCGGGTGATTGTGGAGGCCAGGTCATCTGATGTAGCACACCATCACTCTCCTTCTTGGTCAAATAGCCCTTACACAGCCTGGAGGTGTGTTGGGTCATTGTCCTGTTGAAAAACAAATGATAGTCTCACCAAGCGCAAACCTAGATGGGATGGCGTATTGCTGCAGAATGCTGTGGTAGCCATGCTGGTTAAGTGTGCATAGAATTCTAAATAAATCACAGACAGTGTCACCAGAAAAGCACCCCCACACCATCACACCTCCTCCTCCATGCTTCATGGTGGGAACCACACTTGTGGAGATCATTCATTCACCTACTCTGCATCTCACAAAGACACACTGATTGGAACCGAAAATCTAAAATTTGGACTCATCAGACCAAAAGACAGATTTCCACCGGTCTAATGTTCATTGCTCCTTTTTTGGCCCAAGCAAGTCTCATCTTATTATTGGTGTCCTTAAGTAGTGGTTTCTTTGCAGCATATAGGAAGTGGGGAAAAGACGGGAGGTTGGGATAAACTTGGCCTGGGTGGGTAAGAGAGAGCATGGATGGGAGGTGGTGATAAGCTTGGCATGGGGGGCAAGGGTGTTTCTCAATTTCCGCCTGAATGACGTGCCCAAAGTAAACTGCCTGTTGCTCAGGCCTTGTAGCCAGGATATGCATATAATTGGTACCATTGGAAAGAAAACACTTTGAAGTTTGTAATGTAGGATAATATAACACAATAGATATGGTAGGAGAAAATCAGAATAATTGTTTTTTTTAGAGACCATCTTATTAGAATGGCAAGTATACGGTCACATTGAAAATTATCTCCCTGGATGCAATTCCTATGGCTTCCACGGGGTGTCAGCATTCTATGTTCTATATCAGTTTTAGCAGAAGGACACAGTCTTGGAAATCTGTTTTTGCGCGCGCCATGAAGACAGGACGCACCTGCTAAAATCCTTTCCTATTGAACATACTTCTTTCCGTAAGAAATATTATAGTTTGATTACATTTTAGGGTATCTGAGGAGTAAATATAAACTTATTTTGACTTGTTGAAACAAAGTTTAGGGGTAGATTTTCGGATTCCTTTCTCTGCATGTTGAATGAGTGGATTACTCAAATCGATGGCGCCAACTAAACTGACATTTTGGGATATAAAGAAGGATTTTATCTAACAAAACGACACTACATGTTATGGCTGGGACCCTTTGGATGACAAATCAGAGGAAGATTTTCAAAAAGTAAGTGAATATTTAATCGCTATTTGTGAATTTATGAAACCTGTACTGGTGGAAAAATATTTTGATGTGGGGCGCCATCCTCAAACAATCTCATGTCATGTTTTCGCTGTAATAGCTACTGTAAATCGGACAGTGCAGTTAGATTAACAAGAATTTAAGCTTTCAACCGATATAAGACATTTATACGTACCTAAATGTTTAATATCCATAATTTTTATGTTTATTTATTTTAATTGCGCGCCCTGCAGTTTCACAGGAAGTTGTCCTAACCCTAAAAGGTTATTAAGGAAGGGAGGGTGGGACAAGCTTGGCTTGGATGGGCAAGGGTGAGTAAAGATGGGAGGTTAGGATAAGCTTGGCTTGGGTGGGGTAAAGGGGGGAGAACAGGGGGGGATTTGGTTTGGGAGAGAGAGAAAGAAGGCATTAATTATATAAATATGTAATTTTAATACATTTTTTGTGACTTGCAAACCTGCTGTTAAATGAATAAGAGTTCAGGACAGATTAGGAAAGGATGTCGAATCATTATTATTCTTTGTTTGTCATAATAACTAAGATTCAGTGGTGGCTATTGGTGAGAATGGAGAGGGGCTTTAGCTGGGGGATTGGGATGGGGTGACTGGGAGGACATCAGACACTTCTCTGAGGTGTCTGGAGCTCTTCCACTCATCCCATTTCCGTCTCTCGTTGGACCCACTCTCCCCAAGCAGACCCCCACTAGCCATCATACTTGAATTACATTTACAGTGCATTCGGGAAAGAATTCAGACCCCTTGACTTTTTCCACATTTTGTTACGTTACAGCCTTATTCTAAAATTGATTAAATACCTTTTTTTCCACATCAATCTACACACAATACCCCATAAAGACAAGCAAAACCATTTTTTAAAAATGTATTAAACATAAAAAATGGAAGTATCACATTTACATAAGTATTCAGACCCTTTACTCAGTACTTGGTTGAAGCACCTTTGGCAGCGATTACAGCCTCAAGTCTTGTTGGGTATGACGCTAAAAGCTTGGCACACCTGTATTTGGGGAGATTCTCCCATTCTTCTCTGCAGATCCTTTCAAGCTCTGTCAGGTTGGACAGGGAGTGTCGCTGCACATCTATTTTCAGGTTTTTCCAGAGATGTTCCATCAGGTTCTGGCTGGGCCTCTCAAGGACATTCAGAGACTTGTCCCGAAGCCGCTCCTGCGTTGTCTTGGCTGTGTGCTTAGGGTCGTTGTCCTGTTGGAAGGTGAACCTTTGCCCCAGTCTGAGGTCCTGAGCGCTCTGGAGCAGGTTTTCATCAAGGATCTCTCTGTACTTTGCTCAATTCGTCTTTCCCTCGATCCTGACTAGTCTCCCAGTCCCTGACACTGAAAAAACATCCCCACAGCCTGATGCTGCCACCACCATGCTTCACCGTAGGGATGGTACCAGGTTTCCTTCAGATGTGACACTTGGCATTCAGGCCAAAGAGTTCAACCTGGTTTCATCATACCAAAGAATCCTGTTTCTCATGGTCTGAGAGTCATTTATGTGTCTATTGGCAAACTCCAAGCAGGCTGTCATGTGCTTTTTACTGAGGAGTGGCTTCCATCTGGCTACTCTACCAATAAGGCTTGATTGGTGGAGTTCTGCTGAGATGGTTGTCCTTCTGGAAGATTTTCCCATCTCCACAGAGGAACTCTGGAGCTCTGTCAGAGTGACCATCGGGTTCTTGGTCACCTCCCTGATCAAGACCCTTCTCCCCCAATTGCTCAGTTTGGCCGGGCAGCCAGCACTAGGAAGAGTCTTGGTGGTTCCAACTTCTTCCCTTTAAGAATAATTGAGACCACTGTATTCTTGGGGACCTTCAATGCTGCAGAAATGTTTTTGTACCCTTCTCCAGATCTGTGCCTCGACACAATCCTGTCTCGGAGCTCTACGGACAATTCCTTCAACCTCCTGGCTTGGTTTTTGTTCTGACATGCACTGTCAACTGTGGGACCTTAAATAGATAGGTGTGTGCCTTTCCAAATCATGCCCAATCAATTTAATTTACAACAGGTGGACTCCAATCAAGTTATAGAAACATCTCAAGGATGATCAATGGAAACCTGAGCTCAATTTCGAGTCGCATAGCAAAGTGTCTGAATACTTATGTAAATAAGGTATTTCTGTTTTTACATTTTAATACATTGCAAATATTTCTAAAAACCTATTTTCCCTTTATCATTATGGGGTATTGTGTGTAGATTGATGAGGAACATTTTAATTTAATCAATTTTAGAACAAGGTTATAACGTAACAAAATATGGAATATGAATACTTTCTGAATGCACTGTATTTAAGGAGGAGCTGGGTTGGAGAGGCCTATGCCGCCACCTATTGTAGTATCAGCTGAGGTGTAGGCATCCTGATAAATAAGAATACACATTTTTCCTTATATCCTAGCTAGCACATGGACCAAGAAGGTCATTTTCTAATGTTGAGAATTGTACCTTAGATGGTGAAAAATACACATTGACTTAATTGTATATCCCACCGTTGGCAAATCTGGTGTTTTTAGATACAAATAAATCTATATTAGATCAAATCCAGACAGGAACTATTATTTTAACAGTTGACCTAAATCATACATTCAATAAGATTGACATAGGGCTTAATAAAAAAGTCAAACTTTGCGAGCCTCCAAAGAGGCTGAAAAATGTTATTTCTTCAAATAATTTACAGGATTTACGTGGAGATAAATATAACTATGAAGTTTACTTACACTTTAGCCATTTACATTTAAACTCAGTTTTTCACAATTCCTGACATTTAATCAGAGTAAAAACTCCCTGTTTTAGGTCAGTTAGGATCACCACTTTATTTTAAGAATATGAAATGTCAGAATAATAGTAGAGAGATGTCACGCCCTGGCCATAGAGAGGCTTGTATTCTCTATTTTGGTTAGGTCAGGGTGTGACTAGGGTGGTTATTCTATGTTCATTTTCTATGTTTGGTATTTCTTTGTTGTTTGGCCGGGTGTGGTTCTCAATCAGAGGCAGCTGTCTATCGTTGTCTCTGATTGAGAACCATACTTAGGTAGCCTTTTCCCAGCTGTGTTTTGTGGGTAGTTGTTTTCTGTTTTGTGTCTTTCTGCACCAGACAGAACTGTTTCGGTTTTTGGTCATTCGGTTAATCAGTGTTCAGTTCCAATAATAAAGATGAACACGTACCACGCTGCACCTTGGTCCTCCACTCCTTCCAACAGCCGTTACAAGAGAATGATTTATTTTAGCTTGTATTTCTTTCATCACATTCCCAGTGGGTCAGAAGTTTACATACACTCAATTAGTATTTGGTAGCATTGCCTTTAAATTGTTTAACTTGGGTCAAACGTTTCGGGTAGCCTTCCACAAGCTTCCCACAATAAGTTGGGTGAATTTTGGCCCGTTCCCCTTGACAGAGCTGCTGTAACTGAGTCAGGTTTGTAGGCCTCCTTGCTGGCACATGCTTTTTCAGTTCTGCCCACAAATTTACTATAGGATTGGGGTCAGGGCTTTGTGATGGCCACTCCAATACCTTGACTTTGTTGTCCTTAATTGTCCTCCATTTTGCCACACCTTTGGAATTGTCCATTTGGAAGACCCATTTGCAACCAAGCTTTAACTTCCTGACTGATATCTTGAGATGTTACTTCAATATATCCACATAATTTTCCTATCTCATGATGCCATCTATTTTGTGAAGTGCACCAGTCCCTCCTGCAGCAAAGCACCCCCACAACATGATGCTGCCACCCCCATGCTTCACGGTTGGGATGGTGTTCTTCGGCTTGCAAGCCTCCCCCTTTTTCCTCCAAACATATCGATGATCATTATGGCCAAACAGTTCTATTTTTGTTTCATCAGACCAGAGGACATTTCTCCAAAAAGTATGATCTTTGTCCCCATATGAGAAGAATGCGTCTCCTTCCTGAGCGGTATGGCGGCTGCATGGTCCCATGGTGTTTATACTTGCGTACTATTGTTTGTACAGATGAACGTGGTACCTTCAGGCTTTTGGAAATTTCTCCCAAGGATGAACCAGACTATCAGACTATGTATTAAACATGAGAAAAAAATTCAACAATTCACTTGCCACACAGTGTCATTACACTTTATGACACTGTCAAAAAGCATTATGACCATCATAATCATATAAGCTTAGATAGTCCTATCACGTATATGTCCTTATATCAGTCATCAGTCAAATAAGAGGGTGTCTTGTCCTGCTCCTGAAATCTGCTCCTGCATTCATCCCAGTCATCAGCAACAGAGCATTGGGGTAGGTGCATGTCTGACATCAATGTGTGCGCAATTACAATTTAATATGGTCAATTAAGAAATATATATATAATATTACATAAACATACTGTTGACATAGGCTATGGTGTAATGAATTGTTTTGCCTTGTGCGGTAGATTTTGTGGGTTTTGACACTTATGTACAGTAGGTGTCATAACCAGCCGTAAAATAACACAATACATATATGTCACCACAGGTCTAAATATATGTGCCATGACTGTGCCATAACCATATTATAATAGGTTATGAAAAGTTATGTCAGCTGTTATGACATATGACATGGTTATGACCATGTCATAACGTGCTATGACGCTGGGTGTCAAGTAAAGTGTTACTAAAAAAAAAAAACTTTACAGTTTCTAAATGACATAGAGGACAGGGAAAACCCGACCCCTGATATAATCTGGGATGCCTTTAAGGGGTACAGTACATTAAGGGGATGATAATCTCATACTCATCAAAGCTAAATTATTTAGACATATTTATTGAAGAAAAAGCCCATTAAAAAAATCTTTACAAGGTAAAAAATAAAATAACATATCTGAACTGAAGCTGGAGTACGATCTTTCACTCTTGACGAGAGCCAACAATTACAAGTTAAACTCAAATAAAGCCTATAATTTAATGGCAAATTAACATGGTAAATATCTTTCAGCTCTCACAAAACAAATACACGCTAAACAAGCTATAATTTTAAAAGATAAAAGATACAAATACAGTAATTTGAAATAACAATGTGATTAATGACTATATTTAAACAACAGTTGGACGGATCCTATAGCCTTCTTGGACTCAACAACCCTGAAGCAATTATCAGCAGAAAATAAAAATCACTGAAAACAGAGATCACGCAAAATGAAATATGGGATATTGTTAAAACCTCTCAAAAGCCAGAGAAAATGCAGAGTTCCAAATTCAAATACAGTGCCTTGCGAAAGTATTCGGCCCCCTTGAACTTTGGGACCTTTTTCCACATTTCAGGCTTCAAACATAAAGATATAAAACTGTATTTTTTTGTGAAGAATCAACAACAAGTGGGACACAATCATGAAGTGGAACGACATTTATTGGATATTTCAAACTTTTTTAACAAATCAAAAACTGAAAAATGGGCCGTGCAAAATTATTCAGCCCCTTTACTTTCAGTGCAGCAAACTCTCTCCAGAAGTTCAGTGAGGATCTCTGAATGATCCAATGTTGACCTAAATGACTAATGATGATAAATACAATCCACCTGTGTGTAATCAAGTCTCCGTATATATGCACCTGCACTGTGATAGTCTCAGAGGTCCGTTAAAAGCGCAGAGAGCATCATGAAGAACAAGAAACACATCAGGCAGGTCCGAGATACTGTTGTGAAGAAGTTTAAAGCCGGATTTGGATACAAAAAGATTTCCCAAGCTTTAAACATCCCAAGGAGCACTGAGCAAGCAATAATATTGAAATGGAAGGAGTATCAGACCACTGCAAATCTACCAAGACCTGGCCATCCCTCTAAACTTTCAGCTCATACAAGGAGAAGACTGATCAGAGATGCAGCCAAGAGGCCCATGATCACTCTGGATGAACTGTAGAGATCTACAGCTGAGGTGGGAGACTCTGTCCATAGGACAACAATCAGTCGTATATTGCACAAATCTGGTCTTTATGGAAGAGTGGCAAGAAGAAAGCCATTTCTTAAAGATATCCATAAAAAGTGTCGTTTAAAGTTTGCCACAAGCCACCTGGGAGACACACCAAACATGTGGAAGAAGGTGCTCTGGTCAGATGAAACCAAAATTGAACTTTTTGGCAACAATGCAAAACGTTATGTTTGGCGTAAAAGCAACACCCTGAACACACCATCCTCACTGTCAAACATGGTGGTGGCAGCATCATGGTTTGGGCCTGCTTTTCTTCAGCAGGGACAGGGAAGATGGTTAAAATTGATGGGAAGATGGATGGAGCCAAATACAGGACCATTCTGGAATAAAACCTGATGGAGTCTGCAAAAGACCTGAGACTGGGACGGAGATTTGTCTTCCAACAAGACAATGATCCAAAACATAAAGCAAAATCTACAATGGAATGGTTAAAAAATAAACATATCCAGGTGTTAGAATGGCCAAGTCAAAGTCCAGACCTGAATCCAATCGAGAATCTGTGGAAAGAACTGAAAACTGCTGTTCACAAATGCTCTCCATCCAACCTCACTGAGCTCGAGCTGTTTTGCAAGGAGGAATGGGAAAAAATGTCAGTCTCTCGATGTGCAAAACTGATAGAGACATACCCCAAGCGACTTACAGCTGTAATCGCAGCAAAAGGTGGCGCTACAAAGTATTAACTTAAGGGGGCTGAATAATTTTGCACGCCCAATTTTTCAGTTTTTGATTTGTTAAAAAAGTTTGAAATATCCAATAAATGTCGTTCCACTTCATGATTGTGTCCCACTTGTTGTTGATTCTTCACAAAAAAATACAGTTTTATATCTTTATGTTTGAAGCCTGAAATGTGGCAAAAGGTCGCAAATTTCAAGGGGGCCGAATACTTTCGCAAGGCACTGTAAATTACTATAAAAATCAAACTTTCATGAAATCACACATGCAAGATAACAAATTAAAGCTACACTTGTTGTGAATCCAGTCAACATGTCAGATTTCAAAAAGGCTTTTCGGCGAAAGCAAACAATGCTATTATCTGAGGATAGCACCATAGTAACCAAAGAGAGAAAAGCATATTTCAACCCTGCAGGTGCGACACAAAACGCAGAAATAAAAATAGAATTCATGCCTTACCTTTGACGAGCTTCTTTTGTTGGCACTCCAATATGTCCCATAAACATCACAAATGGTCCTTTTGTTCTATTAATTCCGTCGATATATATCCAAAATGTCCATTTATTTGGCGCGTTTGATCCAGAAAAACACCGGTTCCAACTTGCGCAACGTGACTACAAAATATCTCAAAAGTTACCAGTAAAACTTTGCCAAAACATTTCAAAGTATTTTTGTAATACAACTTTAGGTATTTATTTACGTAAATAATCAATAAAATTGAAGATGGGATGATCTGTGTTCAATACAGGAAGAAAACAATTTGTAGCTAGCTTTCTGGTCATGTGCCTCTATCTAACAGTACACTTCAAGTTACCCTCGTTCTGGATGGCCGTACTTCTTCATTACACAAAGGAAAAACCTCAACCAATTTCTAAAGACTGTTGACATCCAGTGGATTCTGTATTGTATTCCCAATGAAAACTCATTGAAAAGAGAGTGACCTCAAAAAAACAAAATCTGAATGGTTTGTCCTCGGGGTTTCTCCTGCTAATTAAGTTCTGTTATACTGACAGACATGATTCAAACAGTTTTAGAAACTGAGTGTTTTCTATCCAAATCTACTAATAATATGCGTATCTTATATTCTGGGGATGAGTAGCAGGCAGTTGAATTTGGGCATGCATTTCATCCGGACGTGAAAATACTGACCCCTGTCACCAAGAAGTTTTAAAAACATTTGTGTGAAAAAAAGCACAAGGAATGGATCACTTAGCCATAGAAGTCTATTCAACATTTTGGGACAAAGTAGCGCCCCTATTTATACAAATGACAATATGTCACTCAATTCAGTACTTCCTAGTTCCATATCTCAAACAGTTATTTCAGTTATATTAAAACCTGGAAAATCTGGAGAGTACCCTATTGATTATAGACCCATAAGTTGAATAAATTGTGACAATAAAATAATAACAAAGCTTATAAGCAATAGAATGGCAAAAGTCTGATCAGACATGATACATATCAATCAAACAGGGTGTATTAAACATAGACACTTACAAAGACACTTACAAACAAATACAAGAACACAAACAAATACAAGAACACGTTTCAGTTTAGTATAATACAAAACTAAATCTAAATTTATAAATAATGGCTGTTGATGCTGAAAAGGCTTTCGACCATCTTGATTTGCCTTTTCTATTAAAAACTTTTTGGAAGCTTTCAACTTTCCAGCTGAAAGAATAAATGTAATAAAAATAATATAGAAATGTCATCAAGCAAAAATATACACAAATAAAGCAGTATCTGATGAAATTGCTTTAGAAAGGGGCACAAGAGCGGGATGTCCCCTCTCCCCCCTCCTGTTTGCATTGGCAACTAAAACGCATGCAGAAAGAATTAGACAGGACCCAAACATATCAGTATTGGTGAACATGAAAATAAACTAAACTTATTTGCAGATGATCTCCTGACGTGTCTGACCAATATTGAAATCTCCCAATCTTAGGGTATAAAATTAATGTGGAAAAAATGAAATAATGGCATTAGGAAAAATAGAAAGAATAATTAATGATCTATAGCAATACTTTAAGTGGACCACACAAATACTTATTTTCCACCATAATTTGCAAATAAATTCATTAAAAATCCTACAATGTGATTTTCTGGATTTTTTGCAGGATCTTGTCTTTTTTTACAAGTTTTCTATTGAAATTCATTGTGGAGAGCTTATTTATATATTTTGTGATATGAATACCAAGTATGTCTACTTCACCATCAGCCCATTTTATAGGTAAACTGCAGGGTCATGTAAAAGTTGTATTTTTTAAGGATCCAATACGTAATATTGTACACTTATCATAATTAGGTTTTAGTCCAGAGAGTACAGAAAAGTTATCTAGATCTTTAATGAGACATTGCAGGGATCTAGCTTGCGGACTTAACATAAAACTTGAGTCATCAGTATACATGGACACCTTTGTTTTTAAGCCTTGGATTTCTAATCCTCTAATGTTGTTATTGGATCTGATTTCAATAGCTAGCATTTCGATGGCCATAACGAATAGATATGGTGACAGCAGACACCCTTGTTACTCCTTTTGACAATTCAAAACTTTCTGAGAAGTAGCCGTTATTTACTATTTTACACCTGGGGTTGCTATACATTATTTTTACCCATTTCATAAGAGAATTACCGAAATTGAACAAATCCAGGCATTTATAAATAAAATCCAGTCCTACTTTATCAAATGCCTTTTCAAAATCCGCTATAAATACCATTCCTGGCTTCTTAGATGTTTCATGATGTTCTATTATTTCTAGTAGTTGTCGTATATTATCTCCAATGTATCGTCCATGTAAAAAACCTGTCTGATCAGGATGAACAATACCTGGTAAAACCATTTTAATTCTGAGTGCTATGCATTTTGCTAGTATTTAGATAGACCGGGTTGCCATCTGGGGCTTGTTTTAATAATAGAGAAATCAGACTTTCCTGCTGAGTACCTGACAGACTACCATTTGTATAGGAGTAGTTAAAAAAATCTAACAATGATGGGCCTCCCGGGTGGCGCAGTGGTTAAGGGCGCTGCACTGCTGCACCAGCTGTGCCACCAGAGACTCAGGGCGGGTGGCTTCCGGGTTGGATGCGGGCTGTGTTAAGAAGCAGTGCGGCTTGGTTGGGTTGTGTATCGGAGGACGCATGACTTTCAACCTTCGTCTCTCCCGAGCCCGTATGGGTGTTGTAGCGATGATGACAAGATAGTAGCTACTAACAATTGGATACCAAGAAATTGGGGAGAAAAAAGGGGGTAAAATTAAAAATAAAATAAATCTAACAATGGAGCTTTTCGTATATCAAAAAATACTTGATTTACCTCTACCGGTATGCCATCAAGCCTTGGTGTTTTCCAGACTGAAAGGATTTCATAGCCTCAAAAAGTTCTTCCTCTGTAATTTGGCCTTTGCACTGTACATTTGTTAATTTTCAATGTTTTATATTATTTGGAAAGAATTCCTTACCGTAATCTTCATTCAGTGGGAGAGGATGAGATGGAAAAGAGAGCATCTGCCTAAAATAATTAGCTTCCTCTTTTAATATATAATTCGGAGAATCATAGATGACTCAGTCTGCAGTAACGAGTTTGTGCAAATTCTTTTTGTTAGCGTTCCTGTATTGGAGATTCAGGAAGAATTTTGTGCATTTTTGTCCATATTCCATCCAGTTTGCTTTATTTTTGTAATAGATTACATTAGATCGTTCTTGAATAAGTTCCTCAAGTTCTTTTGGTTTTTCCTCTAACTTATTTTGTATCTCTGTAGTATCATTTTTATTGCTATCTACCTGTACTATTAGTTTATGAGTTTCCCTTCTTTGTCTTGTTTCTTTAGCCAGAAACTGATAATAAAAGCATAATTAGTGCTTGTAAAGTTACTGCCATCAGAAGGTTAAAACTAGAGCTTTCAAATGTCTGATATTTAGAATTCAAGAAATAGGTTCTAGCAATATTTTTTTAATACGTTTGCATGTGAGCCAATGCCACAGATGTTAGAAAATTGAGACAAATTATGTGTGTAACAAATCTGAGTAGGTTGATGTGTATGATATTGGATATGATATAATGAGAGTGTGTATGACGTCTGTATAAGAGTAAGACTATAATTTGTGATGTCCAAATAAATAATAATTTGCATGTTTGAGTGTTTATGTGTGTAACATGTAGTGCTTATAGCCTTAATATTCATAATTGTAATCCATATCATATCACCATCTTAGTTGCATCATAATTACCTTTAACATAATTGAAAAAGACATCCCAGCATTTCCATAGCAATTGACATTTCACATGATCATGAAAGAGACCTTGCATTACTCTAGATACGGCTTCACTACAGTACAAATGTATTCCGTACAATATGTTATTATTCCCCAATGCCCCTATTTTGATATCTTCCCCTTGCTTGTTGTTAACATATGTAAACTTGTAGACAAATACATAAAAAAGATAGACAAACAATAAACACATTAATTTATAAAACAGTTCTCGACAATAGAGAGAGGGAGAGAAGAGGAGAGAAAAGAGAGAGAGAGTGAGAAAAGAGATCGAGATCAGGTGTGTGTGTGTGTGTGTGTGTGTATAAGTTCGTATGTGTAAGCAAGCATGTAGTTGAGTGCATGTGTGTTCATATCCACTTCATAATGTTCAGATATTTTAAACAGTTCACATACCTTCTTTGTTTTTGTAACCTGAAGTCCCTGTAGAATTTAGTACAGCCACGGTGTTATAGAGCTGTCTCGGAATAGCTGTCCATCTATAAAGAGTTTGTCCACAATGATAAAGGCACGCCTACCATCCATCCTTTGTTGTCTTTGTACCGGATACTGTCTCTTACGACATTCGTTTATCTCCCTTGGAAATTGGTCATTGAGACCGAATTTAGTCCCTTTAAGCTTCCTTCCTCTGCTTTAAATCAGCAGATCTGAAAGCAGATCTAATTAAATGGAAAAATCTTCCCATAAATCTTACAGGTAGAATAAACCTCTTCAGAATGTCATGGCTCCCAAAGTAATATCAATCGGTAATACCAATTACCCCACAGAAGACATTCTTTTAAAAAGTATACTTGATCTTAACAGACTTTTTATGGGCAAATACAATTCATAGAATAAAAAGGAAAGTTATACATCTTCCTAAGTCTGAGAGGGGTTTAAACATTCCAGACTTATCAAGCCTTATCTTGCAACATATACAGTTGAAGTCAGAAGTTTACATACACCTTAGCCAAATACATTTAAACTCAGTTTTTCACAATTCCTGACAATTAATCCTAGTAAAAATTCCCTGTTTTAGGTCAGTTAGGATCACCACTTTATTTTAAGAATGTGAAATGTCAGAATAATAGTAGAGGGAATTATTTATTTGAGCTTTTACACATTCCCAGTGTGTCGGAAGTTTACATACACTCAATTAGTATTTGGCAGCATTGCCTTTAAATTGTTTAACTTGGGTCAAACATTTCGGGTAACGTTCCACAAGCTTCCCACAATAATTTGTGTGAATTTTTTTTATGTTTTTTTTATGAAGTGCACCAGTCCCTCCTGCAGCAAAGCACCCCCACAACATGATGCTGCCACCCCCATGCTTCATGGTTGGGATGGTGTTCTTTAGCTTGCAAGCCTCCCCCTTTTTCCTCCAAACATGGTCATTACATGGTCACAACGATGGTCATTATGGCCAAACAGATTTATTTTTGTTTCTTCAGACTAGAGGACATTTCTCCAAAATGTACAATCTTTGTCCCCATGTGCAGTTGCAAACCGTAGTCTGGCTTTTTTTATGGTGGTTTTGGAGCAGTGGCTTCTTCCTTGCTGAGTGGCCTTTCAGGTTAGGTCGATATAGGACTCATTTTACTGTGTATATAAATACTTTTGTACCTGTTTCCATCTTCAAAAGGTCCTTTGCTGTTATTCTGGGATTGATTTGCACTTGGCTGAGGTCTTGGCTGATTTTCCCATGATGTCAAGCAAAGAGGCACTGGGTTTGAAGGTAGGCCTTGAAATACATTCACAGGTACACCTCCAATTGACTCAAATGATGTCAATTAGCCTATCAGAAGCTTCTAAAGCCATTACAGAATTTTCTGGAATTTTCTAAGCTGTTTAAAGGCACAGTCAACTTTGTGTATGTAAACTTCTGACCTACTGGAATTACGATACAGTGAATTATAAGTGAAATAATCTGTCTGTAAACAATTGTTGGAAAAATTACTTGTGTTGTGCACAAAGTAGATGTCCTAACTGACTTGCCAAAACTATAGTGTGGCGTGGTTGAAAAACGAGTTTGACTCCAACCTAAGTGTATGTAAACTTCCGACTTCAACTGTAGTTACATTTTTATTTATATACATTTTTTATTTCACCTTTATTTAACCAGTTAAACTAGTTTACAACTGCGACCTGGCCAAGATAAAGCAAAGCAGTGCGACACAAACAACAACAATAAACAAACATACAGTCAATAATACAATAGAGAAAGTCTATATACAGTGTGTGCAAATGAGGTAGGATAAGGGTGGGGGGGTGAGGCAATAAATAGGCCATAGTGGCGAAATTATTACAATATGGCAAGTTAAACACTGGGGTGATAGATGTGCAGCAGATGAGTGTGCAAGTAGCGGTACTGGGGTGCAAAGGAGCAAAATAAATAAAATAAATAACAATATGGTGATGAGGTAGTTGGATGGGCTATTTACAGATTGGCTATGTACAGGTGCAGTGATCTGTGAGCTACTCTGACAGCTGGTGCTTAAAGCTAGTGAGGGAGATACAGTATGAGTCTCCAGCTTCAGTGATTTTTGCAGTTCGTTCCAGTCATTGGCAGCAGAGAACTGGAAGGAAAGGCGGCCGAAGGAGGAATATGCTTTGGGGGTGACCAGTGAAATATACCTGCTGGAGCGCGTGCTGCTGGTGGGTGCTGCTATGGTTACCAGTGAGCTGAGATAAGGCGGGGCTTTACCTAGTAACGACTTATAGATGACCTGGAGCCAGTGGGTTTGGCGCTAAAGAGGAACTAAAGAGGAACAATGGGTACATGCTGAAACTGTGCATACTATCCCCAAAATATTTTTACGTGTCTATTTTTAAAGGATAAAACTAAGAACATTAATTACTTCATAGTTCAGACACTACTTCGGCCCTGCTATGACCGAGGGGTGGAAAGTAGATCCGCACCCACGTTGAGAGTTCTGGGAAGATAAGTCGCCCTGTGAGACAGGGAATACGCGCTGCTCCAAATGAGCACATTCTCATTTACAGCAACGACCTGGGGAATAGTTACAGGGGAGAAGGGATGAATGCTGGGGATGACTAGGTGACCGTGATGGTATAAGGGACTGCTTGGGAATTTAGCCAGGACACTGGGGTTAACACCCCTACTCTTATGATAAGTGCCATGGGATCTTTAGTGACCACAGAGAGTCAGGACACCCATTTAACGTCCCATCCGAAAGACGGCACCCTACACAGTGCAGTGCCAATCACTGCCCTGGGGCATTGGGATATTTTTCTAGACTTGAGGAAAGAGTGTCTCCTACTGGCCCTCCAACACCACTTCCAGCAGGACCGACCAGGACAAACTCTGCTTAGCTTCAGAAGCAAGCCAGGGTGGTATGCTGCTGACTGGGCTCTGACAGTTCAGGCCACATGAGGCTATGACAGTTCAGGCTTCTCGGGTAAGAGAAGCCTGGAGCCCTTGGGCTGCCGTGAGCCTCCTAGTTTGGTACCATCTGAGCCGGCTTGGGCATGATTGTACGTCCCCATAGTATGTTATATCGAATGACCGACAATGGGAGCATACAGTTATGAATATAACTACTGTTCCCTGAAGAAGGGAATGAGGTATAAAGTATTTTGGCTTCACACCGTCATAGGGTTTGGGCTCGCTGAAGAGCGGTACTGAATTGAGGAAATGGATGCAAGCCCTGGTATTATAGCCAGGAAGGCGAGGCTTCCGAGGGTGGGCTCGGCATCCATTGGCCCGTTGGACTTGATTTCAGTTTGCTTCAGGTGAATAGGATT
Organism: Oncorhynchus clarkii lewisi; assembly: GCF_045791955.1. Lineage (NCBI taxonomy): Eukaryota > Metazoa > Chordata > Actinopteri > Salmoniformes > Salmonidae > Oncorhynchus > Oncorhynchus clarkii. Next base: position 65,210,068 of record NC_092166.1, read on the forward strand.
GGTCGTTGGCTCCCCATAGTATGTTATACCTCGTTCCCTCCTTCAGGGAACAGTAGTTATATAGTCATAACTGTACGTTTAGTTAATTGTGCATCATTTGGCATAGTTGTGTGGTCCCATTTACTGTAGGTTGGTTGAATGCTAAAACTGCCTTCTAATCACCACTTACCGCAACATGGCTGAAGGAAGGCTCATGGATACAGTGTATGACATGACTGACGAACACCACTTTTATTTTGTCACCCTGACCTTTCATCCTTTTCAAACATTCAACAAATAAATGATCTAACTAAAGTGAAGTCGAGCTGTGCCGCACCGCCTTCCATCTCTCTCAACTGTATATACATTTATTCAGCCATTTTGGGTTTGCGGCTGACAATGAGGATGGGAGCTGGTCAAGTTGACACTGCAGGACAGGCAGACCGACAGCTAGAGTAATAAAGAAGGGCCCTTGGCAACAAGCTGTGCTATACTACCTGCACTGCTCTCTCTTTCTGTCTCTGAGTGGGAGAGAAATGAGAGGAGCTGAGAGGAGAGAAATGAGATGCACAGTCAGCAGCCAGGTAAATGGGATGGGGGAGACGGGCGAAGGGGGCAGAGGGAGAAGGGGGAGGACAGTGGATGGCAAGGGGAGAAGGGGGAGGACAGTGGGTGGTGGTAGAGACAGGGGGCCTCCTGAGGTGAGCTATGCTGTAGTTAGTTAGTAGAGCCCTGAAGAAGCCAAGAAGCTATTCCCGCTGGAGGGTGGTGGGTGTATGAGAGAGGATATAGCTGCTCTGACTGGCTTCATATATCATGCTGTTAAGGGTATTGGCCAAATCTCAAACCTAATGCGTTCATATGTCTCTCTCTACCACTCTCTCTCTCTCTTCTCTCTCAATTTCCATCTCTCTCTTGTTCTCACTTTCCTCCTCACTCTCTTTCCACCTTTCTCTATCTCACTCTCTCTCCTGCTGCTTCTCGCTTTCATTCTCGTTCTCACTCTCTCTCTTTCTCTACTCCATTTATCTCTTAATTACTTTTGGGCCCCATCCAAAACTGCATTTGGTGTGTCTCTATTTTAGCTTTGCTGTCATCCTTCTTTGATTTACAATGAAGGAGCAGTGATTTAACTCTTCACTTTTCACAAACGTGTTTGATAAACAGAAAGGAGTATTAATACTGAGGGTAGAAATGTTTTCTAATCACAAGGATGTTTATAAGGGCCTCCACACACAACATAATAAATATGCTCAATTTTTCATGGGTAGTCTGAGCTAATCATGATAACCTGCAGACCATACTATTTACCAAGAGAGAATTCATCAATATTTTTCATAGCTATCTATTTACCGTCACAAACCGATGCTTGCACTAATACCGCACTCAACGAGATGTATAGGGCCATAATAAGCAAACAAGAAAATACAGGGAAAGTGAAATCCGTTTTAACACATTTTTACCAGCATGTCACATGTACAAGTAGAGGCGACAGAACTCTAGATCACCTTTACTCCACACACAGACACGCCCTCCCTTTGGCAAATCAGACCATAACTCCATCCTACTGTTTCCTGCTTACAAGCAAAAACTCAAACAGGAAGTACCAGTGACGCTTTCAATACAGATGTGGTCCAATGAAGCAGATGCTAAGCTATAAGACTGTTTTGTTAGCACAGACCTGAATATGTTCCGGGATTCATCCGATAACATTGAGGAGTTCACCACATCAGTCACCGGTTTCACTAATAAGTGCATCAACGATGTCTTCCCCACAGTGACCGTACATACAGTGCCTTGCAAAAGTATTCGGCCCCCTTGAACTTTGCGACCTTTTGCCACATTTCAGGCCTCAAACATAAAGATATAAAACTGTATTTTTTTGTGAAGAATCAACAACAAGTGGGACACAATCATGAAGTGGAATGACATTTATTGGATATTTCAAACTTTTTTAACAAATCAAAAACTGAAAAATTGGGCGTGCAAAATTATTCAGCCCCCTTAAGTTAATAGTTTGTAGCGCCACCTTTTGCTGCGATTACAGCTGTAAGTCGCTGGGGGTATGTCTCTATCAGTTTTGCACATCGAGAGACTGACATTTTTTCCCATTCCTCCTTGCAAAACAGCTCGAGCTCAGTGAGGTTGGATGGAGAGCATTTGTGAACAGCAGTTTTCAGTTCTTTCCACAGATTCTCGATTGGATTCAGGTCTGGACTTTGACTTGGCCATTCTAACACCTGGATATGTTTATTTTTGAACCATTCCATTGAAGATTTTGCTTTATGTTTTGGATCATTGTCTTGTTGGAAGACAAATCTCCGTCCCAGTCTCAGGTCTTTTGCAGACTCCATCAGGTTTTCTTCCAGAATGGTCCTGTATTTGGCTCCATCCATCTTCCCATCAATTTTAACCATCTTCCCTGTCCCTGCTGAAGAAAAGCAGGCCCAAACGATGATGCTGCCACCACCATGTTTGACAGTGGGGATGGTGTGTTCAGGGTGATGAGCTGTGCTGCTTTTACGCCAAACATAACGTTTTGCATTGTTGCCAAAAAGTTCAATTTTGGTTTCATCTGACCAGAGCACCTTCTTCCACATGTTTGGTGTGTCTCCCAGGTGGCTTGTGGCAAACTTTAAACAACACTTTTTATGGATATCTTTAAGAAATGGCTTTCTTCTTGCCACTCTTCCATAAAGGCCAGATTTGTGCAATATACTGTTGTCCTATGGACAGAGTCTCCCACCTCAGCTGTAGATCTCTGCAGTTCATCCAGAGTGATCATGGGCCTCTTGGCTGCATCTCTGATCAGTCTTCTCCTTGTATGAGCTGAAAGTTTAGAGGGACGGCCAGGTCTTGGTAGATTTGCAGTGGTCTGATACTCCTTCCATTTCAATATTATCGCTTTCACAGTGCTCCTTGGGATGTTTAAAGCTTGGGAAATCTTTTTGTATCCAAATCCGGCTTTAAACTTCTTCACAACAGTATCTCGGACCTGCCTGGTGTGTTCCTTGTTCTTCATGATGCTCTCTGCGCTTTTAACGGACCTCTGAGACTATCACAGTGCAGGTGCATTTATACGGAGACTTGATTACACACAGGTGGATTGTATTTATCATCATTAGTCATTTAGGTCAACATTGGATCATTCAGAGATCCTCACTTAACTTCTGGAGAGAGTTTGCTGCACTGAAAGTAAAGGGGCTGAATAATTTTGCACGCCCAATTTTTCAGTTTTTGATTTGTTAAAAAAGTTTGAAATATCCAATAAATGTCGTTCCACTTCATGATTGTGTCCCACTTGTTGTTGATTCTTCACAAAAAAATACAGTTTTATATCTTTATGTTTGAAGCCTGAAATGTGGCAAAAGGTTGCAAAGTTCAAGGGGGCCGAGTACTTTCGCAAGGCACTGTACATACCCCAACCAGAATCCATGGATTACAGGCAAAAAATGCACTGAGCTAAAGGCTAGAGCTGCCACTTTTAAGGAGCAGGACACTAATCCAGATGCTTCTAAGAAATCCCGCTACAACCTCCGACAAGCCATCAAACAGGCAAAGAGTCAATACAGGACTAAGAGGGAATCCTACCATGCCGGCTCTGACACTCAACGGATATGGCAGGGCTTGCAAACTATCACGGTTTACAAAGGGAAACCCAGCCATGGGCTGCCCAGTGACATGAGCCTACCAGACGAGCTACATGCGAGCTATATGCTCTCTTCTAGGCAAGCAACACTGAACCATGCATGAGAGCACCAGCTGTTCCAGACAAATGTGTGATCATGCTCTCCTTAGCCGATGGGATTAAGACCTTTTAAAAGGTTAAAATTTGCAAGCCCGAGGGGCCAGATGGAATACCAAGACCCGTACTCAGAGCATGCGCTGACCAGCTGGCAAGTTTCTTCACAGAAATGTTAAACCTACCCCTAACCCTGTAATACCAACTTGTTTCAAGCAGACCACCATAGCCCCTGTGCCAAGATAACCTGCCTAAATGACTATCGCCCCATAGAACTTACATACAGTACATAGTCATGAATGCTTTGAAAGGCTGGTAATGGCTCACATCAACACCATCATCACAGACACGGTGGGTCAACAGCAGTTTGCATACCGCTCCAACAGATCCACAGAAAGCTCAATCTTTATTGCGCTCCACACTGCCCTCACCCACATGGACAAAATTATTGCCTATGTAAGAATGCTGTTCATTGACTACAGTACAGTATTCAATACCATAGTCCCCTCCAAGCTCATCACCAAGCTCAGGACCCTGGGACTGAACACCTTTCTCTGCAACTGGATCCTGGACTTCCTGATGGGCCGCCCCCAGGCGTTGAGAGTAGCAACAATCTGCCACGTTGACCATAAACACGGGGGCCCTTCAAGGGTGTGTTCTTAGTCTCCTCCTGTTCACCCATGACTTTGTGGCCATACACAACTCCGACATCATGTGCTGACAACACAGCGGTGGTGGGACTGATCACCGACGACGATTAGGCAGCCTATAAGGAGGAGGCCAGGGACATGGCAGTGGCATGCAAGGACAACAACCTCTCCCTCAACGTCAGCAAGACAAAGGAGCTGATCGTGGACTACAGTAAACGGATTGGTGAGCACGCTCCATCAACATCAAGAGCTTCAAGTTCCTCGTTGTCCACATCACTAAGGAATTTACATGGTCCACACACACCCACACAGTTGGGAAGAGGGAACGGCAGTGCCTCTTCCCCCTCGAGAGGCTGAAATATTTGTTATGGGCCCTCAGATCCTCAAAAAGTTATACAGCTGCACCATTGAGAGCATCTTAACTGGCTGCATCACCGCTTGGTACAGCAACTGCAAGGCACCTGACCGCAAGGCGCTACAGAGTGTGGTGAGTACAGCCCAGTACATGACTGTGGCCGAGCTCCCTGCCATCCAGGACCTCTATACCAGGCGGTGTCAGAGGAAGGCACACAAAATTGACAAAGACTCCAGCCACCTAAGCCACAGACTGTTCTCTCTGCTACCACATGGCAAGCGGTACCAGTGCACCAAGTTTGGAACCAACAGGACCCTGAACAGCTTCTACGCCCAAGCCATAAGACTGCTAAACAAGACTGCTAAATAACTAATCAAATGGCTACCCAGACTTGACCCTTTTTTCCACTAACTCTCTTGCACTGACACTACCAACATACTCACACATACTTACACTGACACCCCAACACACTCAAACACACACACACACACACACACACACACACACACACACACACACACACACACACACACACATACTTACACTGACACCCCAACACGCACGCACGCACACGCACACACACACACACACACACACACACACACACACATGCATACTGACGCCATACACCCACATCCACACACACACACAGCTGCTACTGTCTATCGTCTATCCTGTTGCCTCATCACTTTACCCCTGTCTATATATACACATAGCTACCTCAATTACCTCGTACCCCTGCACATAAACTCGGTACTTATACTCCCTGTATATAGCTATGTTATTTTTGCTCGTTATCGTTATTCACTGTGTATTTGTTCCTCATGCCACTATTTCTATTTTTTATTTTATTCTTTATCTTTGCATTGTTGGAAAAGGACCCATAAGTAAGCATTTCACTGTTAGTCTACACCTGCTGTTTACGAAACAGGTGACAATTAAAATTTGATTTGATTTTGTCTGTGTTGATTTTGTTCGAGAGCATCTAAAAACAGCCTTTATAAAGTGCACCAAAAGTGGTTCTAAATGACTTGACACATGATAAGATTTTACTGGAAAGTCAGCAAAGACTATACTTTGATTAGGGTTCACTGATAATATCAATCACTGTTGGAAAAGGTTGATTGTATAATTAAATGTGTTTTAAAGAATGAATACCATTGATCCTAACATCTGTGATGTTATTACACTCTCTCTCCTTTGCTTTTCTGACGTAAAATAAGATCAGATCAGCGACTCCACAAAGCAACGACACAGGATCAGTTCTCTGCCCAGACCTACAGTATATTTAGAACACTGGAAGTCAAAATAACAACAACAAAAAAGCACTGTTATTTGGCTTTAGGCCAGGACGAGGTAGAGGGGGTCTATTCGAGACCTATTCCTGGAGAGGCCCACACTCCAAAATAAACTCTACATACACACAGAATATGACACAAACATGCCTCTCTTCTCCCTCCCTATGCTCCATATGACCCCATACATACAGGTGTAGGATCTGCATTTGATCACTCTTTTGTTGCCGAGAATTGTCCTGCAGATGAAGTTCGTGATTTATATAAATTCACTGAAAATCCACATTAACGTACGGTTATATTATATTAACAGTACTGCACTCTTCATGTAGCTTACTTTTTGTCCAGCTAATAGCCTATCCTTATGGACTAAATGCTCAAATCCTGTTGAGGCAGTTTTATTTTGCTGTGACAATAAAGGTGTGGAGACTAGGTGCAGCCAGCTGCCAAAACATAATTGATAAATAAACACAAGGAGGGGTAGGGAACCAGGGAGAGAAGGAAGGGAGAGAAAGTGGAGGGGAGGAGGAAGAGGGGGGGAAATTGATAGCTGAAGCAGGCAGACTAGGCTGAATAAGTGTTTTGCAATAGCATAGCAGCTTATTATAGCTAAGACTGGGACTCTTTGGATCATCGTAGAGGCTTTGTGTTTAGAATAGGGTTCATTAAATACACTCCTTTAGAGTATTGACACACCCGACCTTTTGTCTGTAGCGTCCGAACCGTTTGACCCCCCCTATGGGAAGGGGAGATTCTCGCAAACACAATGGTGTTCTCTGTTTTGCTCTACGACCCCCACAAGTGTCACGGGACCTGTTCGATGGTAACCAGTATGGTTTAAAAAATGAATGGAAGGTTGGAGGTAGTTTTGTGCCAAAAAAAAGGGGTTAAATATGTGTCCAAAAAACTAAAATTCCTTATGATATATTTTTGGACTGTCTGTTTTGCCATTTATGAATGTGTTATTCAATGCGTTTCTATGGGCTATAGAAGTAAAGGCCAAATTCAATATTTTATATTTTTATATACAGTATCACTCAAAAGTTTGGACACACCTACTCATTCAAGGGTTTTTCTTTATATTTACTATTTTCTACATTGTAGAATAATAGTGGAGATATCAAAACTATGAAATAACACATATGGAATCATGTAGCAACCAAAAAAGAGTTTAGGGCTTCATCGGCGCGTGGGAACTCCTTCCTCTGTTCCTTTTCATACCCACAGCACTGCCGGTAATCGGAGTTGAGACTTGATTCCTTTTTCCTACAGTGACTCTGATCGGAATGAATTGCTTACGTTTTTTCCTCAGTTTAGCAGACACATCCTGGAGGAATCGAATGGACTGGCCATGGATTTTAATCTCCTTTCCCCATGTGCCTCCAGAATGTTGACTGGTCTGATAGTTCCACAGCTTTAAGATTACCATGCAAAGGTATTTAACTTTCATCTGTTTCACGATGATCAGATGGCATCGCTCCAGCTCCTCCGGTGATACATTCATGCCAAGCTCCTCCGATATTTGCTTGATCAAGTAGCTGGAAAGGTCTCCTTTTTCCTTGTCTTCCGGTAGGTACAATATTTTCATGTTGTTTCATCTCATTCTGTTTTCTTGTTGGTCCAGTTCATCTTCTAAAGTTTGCAACATTGTTTCCAGAAGGCCCATTTTGCTGTCCTGCTCATCTACGTGTCCAGTGAAGGGAAATCTTAACACAACAGCATACAATGACATTTTAGACAATTCTGTCCTTCCGAACTTTGTGGAAACAATTTGGGAAGGCCCTTTCCTGTTTCGGCTTGACAATGCCCCCATAACACAAAGCAAGGTCCATACAGAAATGGTTTGTCGAGATTGATGTGGAAGAACTTGACTGGCCTGCACAGAGCCCTGACCTCAACCCCATCAAACATCTTTGGGATGAATTGGAATGCCGACTGCGAGCCCGGCCTAATCGACCAACATCATTGCCCGACCTCACTAATGCTCTTGTGGTTGAATGAAAGAAAGTATAGCAGCATATTAACTCCATATTAATGCCCATCATTGGGGAATGAGATGTTCGACAAGCAGGTGTCCACATACCTTTGGTCATGTAGTGTATATAACTGACCCCTCACTCTCTCCTGGTTACTTAGGGATATATTGACCTATCAATTTTAGATGCTTATTTTAAACTATGCTGTCTGGTTTCTACATATAACCATAGTTTTGACGGTACAAAATGGAATCCGGACTCTGAATACTGCCAGAGGAACCGGAATGAGCCATCTCAGCTGGGATGACACTCCTATCAACTCCCACCACCAATCTTCCTCACAAAGTCAGCCCGACTACAATGGAAGTTGAACCGAGCCGAAGACAATGGTCACACAAACTGGTCCGAACCAAGGCCTCCTGAGCGGGTTTCCACCCCTGGCAAAAGGAAAGCACTTGTGAGTATTTTTAATTTTCATTGTGAAATTAAACTCTAACCCCGGGGCACAGTTGGAGGTTCCAACTTGGCTAGTTAGCCTTTTTGAACTTACTGCTACGACTGGCCATCTTACCCAAGCAAGGAAGCACTGGCTACACAAGCAGAGCAGAAAGTAGCTTTTCGCAAACACAAAAACCGATTCCAAGACCGAAAACTCACAACATCTAGGGGGACAAGTACTCTCTCCCCACTAACAGACACCTAAGTCAGAGCTGAATCTCGTAGCCTTTCTGTGCTTGAAAAGTTTGTAAATTGCGTGGCATGTTTTTCCTTCATGCGAGTTGAAGAGTGAAGAATTGAGGAAATGGATCCGATCCCCGGTATCATAGCCAGGAAGGCGAGGCTTCTGAGGGCGGGCTCGACATCCATTGGCCCATTGGGTGTGATTTCTGTTCGCTTCAGGTGAATAGGATTGGTCGTTGACTCCCCTATGTTATACCAATCGACCGACTGAAATGGAACAACATGTTGACCTGTCTCACTTTACAACCTCAATTACAGCACTGTGTGTGTGTGAAGGGGACTTTCTGACTCATTCAGTCACTAATAGGTCAGTATTAGGCGGGGATCCATTTAACACTGACCTCAGATCTGTTATCTCTCCCCACAATGACACAGTGTACTGGAGGAATGAAATGAGAGAGGGGGGGGGGTTAGAGACAGAGAGAGAAAGAGAGAGAGGGGGAGAGAGAGGGAATGAAAGGAACGAGGGAGGAAAGAAATAAAGAACAAAAGAGGAGAGATAAGAGACAGGGTGGGAACATTGGGGGGAAAACACAGGTTGACAACTGATTCCCAGTGATATCCCTATCTACATTCATTCCTATGACAGGTCAAACCGATGTGTTGACACTGATCTCAATATCCAATATACCAAATCCTCCTGGGCCCCCCCCCCCCCCCCCCCCCCGGCCACGGCGTTGTACTTTATAAGATGATGATAGCTCCATCTGAATGGCACTGACTGTTACCAGAAAAGATAGTTTTCATCCGACTCAGAACGGACTGACCTTTAGGTGGTATAGCTTCAACACCGCGGTACTTTCCCTCAGGCTAAACTGACAGAGATTGCTGCTGTTTTTCCCCGAACACAAGCTTTATTGAACAAACACGTAGAGAGAGAGCGAGAGAGAGCAGTTCTTTCTCCTCCTTTTCCTTATCAGGTGTCATGGAATATTACAACAAAGTCTCACCTCCGAGCCCATTTGCGTTCTCTCAGTGATCAGTGAGCCAAAATCGTTTTTAAGAAATGGTGTTAGCTCTGTAAATGCAGAAAAGGCAACATTGTATGGTGAATTGAAACTATTCCGGCTAAGATCATTTGTTTATTATGTCATGCTAGAAAGATGTGAACCATGTTACTGCTGACCTGCTGTTAAATCTGTGCCTCACACTTATTTTACGAGGTAAGGTATTTTATTGTATGTTTAGTGATGTGTCCGAACATTTAACTATTAGAGAGTATGGTTTATGTGGGTCAAATATGATACATGTAAACCCTTCAAATGTAATTGCCAGTGATGTGAAATGTACTGCAGCGGCAGGCGACTGACATTTTGTCTTGTAGATGGCTGATATCTAAGCAGCATTATCTGTGTTTTGCAATTCAAAGAGCATATTGATCTCTCTCTGCATTCCACAGAGCCAGTCTGCTCTTATTTCCCATAGGACATAAAGGACTAGTTCACTATTTTACAACTTGATGTCACCCTGAAAGTAGTCTCTGGACCAGGAGAAACTGTAATCCATGGTTCAGTTTTCTTCAAACAGCCATTCCAAACTTCAGCTAACTTTAGCCACTGCTAGCTAATAATCTATGGAAGTAGTGGGGGCTTTTGAGCATGTTTTTTTTTTTAAATGGCCAAATCACCTTTAAATAACATCAAACCAAATATGGAGTTGATTTCAGGTGATTTGGACATGATTTTTTCTAAACATGCTCACATGCCCCCATCACTTCCATAGATGTTTAGCTGGCGGTGGCTAAAGTTAGCTGACGTTTGTAATGGCTGTATAAAGACAACTCAACCATAGATTATGTTTTTTCCTGGTCTATAGACTACTTTCAGGATGAGGAACCATGTAACATCAAGTTGTAAAATATTAAACTACTCCTTTAAGTCTCTAAGCCATCTAATGTCACTACCCTGTCACCATTATTGAACAGCCCCCTCCTAGTATATACCAACCCCCCTATCCATCCATCCATCCATCCATCCCTTTTCCCCCCTACTTGAACACACACACACCTCTCCTTCCCACATACACACACAAAGCCGGTACAAACCTGTTGGGTGCTGTCTAAATATAAATGGAGTCCAAGTGTTAGGGCACAGGGCCCTGTTTCTTTGTGCGTCTGCTGAGACAAAGGGCCTGTTGTTAAGTGGAGGTGGGAGCAGGGGCAGGTGGTTGGCCTTGATTGCATTAGAGTGATGACGTGAGGGGAATGTGAGGCTGGCTGGGCGTTCAGCAGCACAGCACTCAACCTCCACCAGAACAACACGAATAAAAATATGGCACACCCAGACAGGGAGGGAAGAGGGGAGGGAGAGGGAAGAGAGAGAGAGAGAGAGAAAGAGAGGGGGAGAGAGGGGGGGGGGGAGAGGGGGTGGAGAGAGAGAGGGGGGAGGGAAGAAGGGGGGGAGAGATAGGGGGGGAGGGAGAGAGGGGGAGAGAAAGAGAAAAAATAGAGAGAGTGGAAGAGAGGGATAGAGAAAGAGAGAAAATCGAGAGAGTGGAAGAGAGTGATAGAGAAAGAGAGAAAATAGAGAGAGTGGAAGAAAGTGATAGAGAAAGAGAGAGAAGAGAGAGAGGGGAGAGAGTGATAGAGAAAGAGAGAGAGAGAGAGAGAGAGAGAGAGAGAGAGAGAGAGTGGAAGAGAGTGATAGAGAAAGAGAGAGAGAGAGTGGAAGAGAGTGATAGAGAAAGAGAGATAGAGGGAGTGGAAGAGAGTGATAGAGAAAGAGAGAGAGAGAGAGAGAGAGTGGAAGAGAGCGATAGAGAAAGAGAGAGGGAGAGAAAAGAAAGGAGCTGAGGTACGTGGTGAATAAAACATACTGTAGCCAGACATCGCCTCACACTTTTCCACCACTTGTCTCTGCTCTATCACGCTAACCTCAAACACATCCCCAAGTTAATTTATTTCAGAAGACAACAAGCACCAAATCCTCACACTTGAAGTCCACAATCTAATTAACACGACTAAGTAGTCATAAGGCTTTAAAAAATAATAATCACAAGCTCCTACTTTTGAGCCTTGGTCAAAAGTAGTGCACAATGTAGGGAGTCAGGTGCCATTTGGGACACAGCCAGGGTGCAATACAAACAGCGGGGTTGATCCTTAAAGCCTGGTAATGAATACAGCCTATTGATGGACATATTGATGGATTATTCTGAGATTATTCTGGGGTTTGATGTCCATATGGGGCTGCTGCTGTTATTCAAGAGGAATGTCAGGTCAGAGGTTCTTTATCAATTCCTACTTCCTTTATTCCTCACATCCTCTCCTCCTCTCCTCATCTCCTTCTCAAAATGCATTGGAAAAGAAGGTCTGAGGGGAGGGACCTTGGACCGTCTACTCCAATACGGTTCAGAGGAGGCAAGGAGATAGGATGTGAGGAATCGAGAACAGGCAAACTGAGATACAGCCAGGGTCTGAATGTAGCTGATCTGATCTTCATGGGATCTGGATAGTTAATGTCTGTCTGTATGTGGATTGATAACAATGAGGACAGACAGGACAGCAATGCACCGTGGTCCATTTCTTGGTCTGTTTCTGTGTCTGTCTGGTGAAACACTCAGACGACCCCATCTATCATGGCTAATCGGAGGTCAAGTTTCCATACATGGATCAAATAGCGGACCTTTTGAAGATTCTCCTGGTGTTTTCTGTCTGTCAGTCACAGAACTGGACTGTATCTAATGTTGTAATGATGCTGTAGACTTTAGAACTGCGAGGAAGGTAGAATTTAAATTCAGATTCTTCAGCAGACAGTCTGGCTGCGGGGACAAAGCAACTAAGGAATAATACATTTGATTTGTGATTGCAATCACTTTAAAACCCAAACAGAACAGAGGATGTAAAATCGGTCAAATGCAATGAGCATAAAACAAGGAATCTACAAACTAGATATATGGCTAACTGATGAGGGCTGCTACATTGTATTTGTCTGTGACAAGAGCCTAGAGCAATCCTTCTTTGTCCTTCTTTACTCACTCCACTTTTAACTAAAGCAAGTAAGCAGGCAAATTGGGGCTTCTGAATAGATTTAACTCAGATTGAAAAAGTTAATTGAATTAGCATTGGTCAATCATTCAACCATGGTATTAATCTCCTACCCGTGGAAATAGCTAGAAGGCAGCTGCCCAACGTGTGATTGATTAGACACAAGACCTAACATGGGCTTTCCAGTCCCTTTCCATCCCTTTTCTTAAAATGACAACACATCAAGTTGATATCTCCAGCTATCAGTACGAGATACAGTTCAATTGTGCAACACCACGAGTGGTATGAGAAAAGGCTTTGGGGCAGCAATTCTATGTACATTTCTTCATAACAACATGTATTTTCCATTCACAGATCGGGTCCAAGACTGAGAGAGAGAGCAGTATGCATAGATTTGTCTCTGTCTATATTGTATCTGTATGTTTACATGCTTTAACTTCATAAAGCAGATAATGGATGGAGGGCCACAAATACTACCCACTGTTATTATAATATGTCCCATTGTTTGATCTTAGTTCTCAGGGGTATATTGTTCAGCCAGGGGATGCGGAGAGAGGGGTGGGAGCCCTGCAGATATCCCTGTTGTTCAACTGGGGTAATTGTAGGAGCTATGATTCTGTTATCACAGGTCGTCCATTGTGGCTCTGAGGCACTGATAAAGATGCATGTCCCTAGCTATGATTCTGTCACCACTGGTTGTCCATTGTGGCTCTGAGGCACTAGTAACACACCCCAGCCTGTCCCTTCTCTGTATGGCTCACAGCCTACATCCATGCCCCAGCCATAATTGTACACATCAATAAACCTCTCACATCGTATCTGACCCCCCCCCCCCCCCCCCCACACACACACACACACATGCACGCACAGACACACTCAAGCACACAGAGACATGATTCCATTGAAAAGATGGAGGCGTGGGTGAAATGTTTGTTATATTACTCACAGAGCAGGGCTTGAAGCGGAGGAGTGCCTTCAGAAGGTATTCCTACCCCTTGACTTAATCCACATTTTGTTGTGTTACAGCCTGAATTCTAAACGGGGGGAAAAAAACTCCCTGGTCTTTGTGGTTGAGACTGTGTTTGAAATTCACTGCTTGAGTGAGGGACCTTACAGATAATTGCATGTGTGGGGTACAAAGATGAGGGAGTCATCAAAAAATCATATTAAACACTATTATTGCACACAGTGAGTCCATGCAACTTATTATGTGACTTGTTATTAAGCAAATGTTTACTCCTGAACTTATTTAGGCTTGCCATAACAAAGGAGTTGAATATCGACTAAAGACATTTCAGCTTTTCATGTTTTATTAATTTGTAAAAATGTCTAAAAACATAATTCTGTTTTGACATTATAGGGTATAGTTGAATCTATTTTAAATTCAGCCTGTACCAAAACAAAATGTGGAAAAAGTCAAGGGGTGTGAATACTTTCTGAAGGCTCTGTATGTCCGTGTGTGTGTGTGGTTTACACTGCATCAGACAAGTCACCCTTTTCTTTAGCTCTCTCTCTCTCTCCCTCTGCCTTTTGTGATGATTTTCCTCTCCTCTCCATCCTCACAATTACCTGCCAGTGATCTGGTGTGTCTGAGGGAAATGGCTCTATAACTCATTTACACCCACTGTCAACACCCGGGGAGCAATACGCTCTCTTTCCCTCCCATTAACAGGGGGTCTATATTTAAAGCAGCTGTGGTGGTGGAAAGATACACCAAGCGAGGTCCTGCTTGGGTCATCAGGCAATAATATGTGTGTGTTCTGGACGGAAATTCTGGTCAGCTTCAAGTACCTCTTCAGATGCACATTCAATCATTTTTCTTGGGTTGAGAACAAAAGAGATCGTTATACACAAGGCCAAGAGTTTGTCCTGACCAACCAGTTGACCTGATAGAAAAACATGTAGGCCAGCAGATACTAACTATCAGATAGAAAAACAAGTTACATTAAAATAAGTTACATTCATTCATTAAGAGTACACTCCCATAGGGTCGGTACAGTTTACAGATTAAACCACTAGCCAGATTCAGATCAAATGTGAAGAATCACCAACATTACTGACTCCCCCAGACATTTAACTGGCCTGTCTCAAAATGGCTGCTGTGTTATCTTCCAGGTGGCAGATTGAAATGTTAATGATGTCGTTTGATCATGAGGGGCCCTGCCTGTCAAGAAGGCTTGAAACACATCCATTTGTTTGTCCAAAACCTAGGTGACATCTGCTCTTCACTGACCTCTGGGTTGAATTAAGAAATGCCTTGACATGAATCATTCTCCCTCTCACTCGCCTCGCCACTGATTCCCCACAGTTTCCAATTATTGATTGGTCTAATGAAGAAATGAAGGTCTGCGATTCAAAATGAGACGGGTTTCAAAAAGTGGCCACATCAGCAGCGAAATTCCAATTTCAATGGAGAGAGAGAGAGAGAGAGAGAGAGAGAGAGAGGTGGGGGTATAAAGAGATAAATGGAGTATTGAATGTGGGAATTACTGTTATATAGAACTGTCATTGCAGAGGAAAAATGAGCTACCATATAACTTTGACAGTCCTCAGCAGCATACCACCCTGTATTGCACTGCTGGCTTACCTCTGAATCTAAGCAGGGTTGGTCTTGGTTGGTCCCTGGGTGGGCGACCAGATGCTGCTGGAAGTGGTCTTTCCACTGATGTTAAAAAAAAATATATACCAATGCCCCAGGGCAGTGATTGAGGACATTGCCCTGCGTAAGATGCTGTCTTATGGATGGGACGTTAAACGGGTGCCCTGACACTCTGTGGTCACTAAAGATCCCATGGCACTTATCGTAAGAGTAGGGGTGTGTCCTGGCTATTTTGGTTTTATTATAACTGAACCAGTGTTTCTGGATGCAGACACACCAAGTTAAAACTGAACACTGATTGGTTGCAGCAACACTAAACCGAACACTGATTACTGATTGGTTCCTGGTCATTTGTAAGCCAATAATTTCCTGTTACTTAGGTGTTCCCTTTTTATTCTTCAACTTCAAAACCAATCAAAATAAATAGGTGAATAATAGAGACACGGTTGCTAGCGACATCCACCTTGCTATTATGATAAGAGAATGAGTTGACCCACTTGCGACCCACTGTGCTGTACTTATTCCTGACGGTCTACACTGCTTTATGCTGTAGTAGAAACTGTGGTTTTGTCAAGCACCATCTCTTTCCCTACATGACTTGATGATGATTGGACTTTAGGAGAAATGCACATTTCCCCTTCAAGTGGCTTCCTTAACAGATACACTTCATTAAGAGATTGTTGGGTTCAAAAGGGTTCTTTGGCTGTCCCCATAGGAGAACCCTTTTTGGTTCCATATAGAAACCTTTTGGGTTCCATATAGAACCCTCTCTGGAAAAGGTCCTACATGGAACGCAAAAGGGTTCTACCTAAAACCGAAAGGATCCTACCTGGACCCCCAAATTTTTTTTTAAAGGGTTCTCCTATGTGGACAGCCGAAGAACCTTTTCATGTTCTAGATAACACCTTTTTTTCTAACCCCTTTGGACCCTATTTTCTAAGAGTGCAGTGTCAAATATGTACAGTACTCAACATGTTCTGGTGGTCGTGGTGGGTCCTTCCCTTCGTTTGTCAGAAATGACCTGGGACAGAAGATAACTAAATCTGAATGGACTCTTGGGCATATTTTTGGCAGGGTTTAAAATCATTTGAGCATTGTGTAATGTGAATATTGAGTCTTATCAGATAGAGTAAACAAAACTACATGTGATTTCAAATGAGCATATACTAATCCTATCTGGTGTATAGCAGGAGAGTAGAGAGTACTATACCATGTCTTAAAGCTACCATGTCTTATTAGTAGCTGGTGCAGGAGAGCAGAGCGAAAGAAAGGAGGAAATAGTACCACATAGTACAGTGCATACAGTACAGTAACATGACAGCTGAATCTGAAGGTTTGCGGTCTGAGGTTTGCATTTGCTAATAATGAACGCCTGCCAGGTTTTTTTTTAATTGGCTGTCAGGAGGGCTGAGGGCTGGCCACTTGATTAGTACTGGTATAAAAAAAAAGCCTCCCTGGGAGAATTATTAATGTCCATTTTCATGGCTAAACGCTGCCTTTAATTTAGCTAACAGGAGTTATATTAGCTATGTTTAAATCAATCAATCAAATCATCCTTTTTTTGTCATTATGTCCCTAATAAAGCTACAGACTGAAAGAAATTGAGACTACGGTAGGCCCTACTGGTAGAGTTTATATAGCTTTAGTTTCATCAGCTAATCCTCATTGAGCTTAGTACAGTATCCTCCTGACTGTCTGAATCAGACTCTTCTATTTTATAGAGGAAATGAAGGAAATTAGAAACAGTCATCGATGCTATAATCTACTGCGCCCAGTGAGGTCCTCCATGCTCTGCTTTATAACACTACCAGCCATAGTAGATCAAATACGTACAGTATGTAGCACCTATGCTATCAGTTATAAACATATACTGTATCATTAGTTAAAAAGCATCTACAAAGCCGTTATGACACACACAAAACGACAGTGTCCAAAACCCCTTTCTAGTCCTGTCCTGAGTTCAGTGAAAGATAACACTGGAGCAGTAGAAAGAGAGGGATGAGAGGAAGAATGAGAGGAGGGATGGGGCCCAGTTATCTGCTATATTATCTTCTAACTGCTCAGTCTCTTATTCCTCTGGGCTGCTTGTGCCTTCACAGCGATCCCTCCCTCCCATACAGACAACTAGAGCAGCTAAAGAAGCCAATGTCCCCAGTAGACTACCATATTACTGCTCCAATGAACAGCATAATGAAAGTCTCCGCTGGGTCACGTCCATGGACTGGGCTAGGCCGCCATGGGAAAAGAAATGTAGTGGTTAGCTGATGTTTCATGACCATATACTGAAGCCATGCATGGAGGAGAAGGATGCATATCATTGTTGGGGTTAATTTAATTTCAGTTGAGGTTATCAATTTAAATTCCAACTTTACAGTAAGAATTTGAAAATGGCATTTATTTTCAATTGGATTTTAATTTCGCTATCTCTTGCAGCTTTTGGTTTGGCACTGTACAAAATATATCTATTTTCAATCTGTGTGTCAGTTCAAATGGATGAAGCCCATTACAAAGCCATCTTCACATGTTCAGATGGGCTGAAACCGTCCACCATGGGGTGCAGGATGAGAGAGGTCCGGAGAGGGTCCCATATTGACCCCCTTCCCCTTAGATTAAGACAAATGAAGCCCTCATCCTATAAAGTTTGCTATGGCTACTTTGTCAAACCAGCCCAGAGGAGTGAATAAGGGTTCTAGAAACCAACGGTTTCTCTCTCGCACCCACGCCACTGTCACCACCCCAGCCAGCCACTGTCACCACCCCACCCACGCCACTGTCACCACCCCAGCCAGCCACTGTCACCACCCCACCCACGCCACTGTCACCACCCCAGCCAGCCACTGTCACCACCCCAGCCAGCCACTGTCACCACCCCACCCACGCCACTGTCACCACCCCAGCCAGCCACTGTCACCACCCCACCCACGCCACTGTCACCACCCCAGCCAGCCACTGTCACCACCCCACCCACGCCACTGTCACCACCCCAGCCAGCCACTGTCACCACCCCAGCCAGCCACTGTCACCACCCCACCCACGCCACTGTCACCACCCCAGCCAGCCACTGTCACCACCGCAGCCAGCCACTCCATCTCACCCTCTTTCGTTAGTCAAGATGATTCAGGGGGAAGTGATAAAATCTGGGTTGATGATGCACACTGACTCCGTAGTGCACATTTCATTTGGTCTGATAGGACAGCAATTAGCCACATTATGGATCAGACAAGGCTAATTGAACTAGCGTTCACGCTACAGTAATCGGGTTTTCAGTTCAGATCCTCAATCTGAACGGAGGGAGAATGGCATTTCTCAACTAGCAGCACTACTATAATAGGAGGACACAGATATGTTCTGAAGATAAATATAGATCTAGATATCTGGATTCTGGAAGTAGTTAAGCAACCATCAGCCACTGTACCAGAGCGTAAATAAAATTATTTTTACTTTTTCATACAGCGCTATGCTGTTAATTCACTTCCTGGTCTCATCCATGGCTGTGGTTCTTTGATGGTCCAGAAATTGGTTTAATCTGGGTCTAGAAACTGGCCTGTATTGCGCTTTTGCAAAAACATGTCCCCTGTTCTATTCGAGATAACCTCCGTTGCTCAGTTGTCTCTGTTGTCGAGAGTTGTCTTTTAGGGAGTGAACGCAATTATATTTCTGCCCCCACTCTTTCTCAGGTGCTCACTTTCTCTCTCACTTTCTCTCTCCCTCCTCCCCCTTCCCTCTCTCACTTTCTCTCTCCCTCCTCCCCCTTCCCTCTCCCCCTTCTTCTTTTCATAAAGATGATCGATAGTGGAGCTGCAGGTGACGGAGGAAGGATGTGTGGTAAACACACTTCATAGTCTCTCATTAGAACAGGAAGAAGAAATGAATGTGTACTGAGGACATCTCTTTGTTTGGCTGTTCATTTAAATGAATACTCTCATATATTTTGATTATATTAATACCATACAGTAGGAAGATAGGCGAGGGATATATAATATTAGCGTAGAGTGTTTGCAGAGTAGGAGGAAGGTAAGTAAACATAATGCTGTGACAGTAGTGCTATTATTGACTATATTTATAGTGTGAGTAGACTGTAGACTGACTGTCTAGTAAAGAGTGATATATCCTGCCTGGTGTAGAGACAGGCTGGCTCTCCTCTCCCCTCTGTCTTCCCTCATGGCTTATCTTCTAGGGGGGGGTTTGGAGAGCTGAGGCAATTACTAAATTAAAGAGGTATTCTCTCTCTCTGTCTCTCCCTTTCCATTTCTCTCTCTCTCTCTCTCTCTCTCTCTCTCTCTCTCTCTCTCTCTCTATCTTTCTGATTGATACACCCATTTCACAAAGATTTCACGCCTGAGGGATCCCAAATAGGTCTATCTCTCACGACACACAGATCAATTTTTATAGAGTTGAAAGTTGCTGGTCTTGAAATTGTTTGAGTATCTTTGAAAGACCACAGGGGTAGCTAGGCTACACCGGCCCCTCTGTCTGATTTCTACTAAATACTGGCATCAGTGTTAATGGCAATGATGTACATCATTAGTTATAACACCTCTATAAAAAGTAGAGGATACAAGGTGCAATTTCTAACTTTGCTAGTACATCAGCAGTTTTCCACTTGTTATGTCAGTCACTGACAGTCACTCAATTAGCCCATGTCAGCTAACTCTTTTTTTATTGCTAGGTAAGCTAGTCTAGCTAAACCCTCCAATAATCATCCCCAAATTACCAACCGAGCCTGTAGGGCATTTGCCCAGGGGCCCTGACGTCCAGAGGACCCCCATTGATTTTGTTAGATATCACTCAGATATATGAACATGGCATAAGTCATGGCAAAATGTGTAGAATTGCTGAACATTTGCTTTAAAACTGCAACAATTTCTCTTCACCTTATGGCAAAATGTGTAGAATTGCAGGATATTACCTTTGAAACTGCAACATTTTCTCTCTGCCCCATGGCAAAATGAGTAGAATTGCATGAAATTAGTTTTAATATGCCAACATTTTCTCTACACAGGAAATTAACTTTAACACTGCAAAGCAAATTTTGCAATGCCAAGAGGGGGGCACTAAATGTTTTGCCCGCAAGGTGGGAGGGGGGCCCACAATCAAATCCAACCCCCCCCCCCCCCCCCCCAAAAAAAAGGCTGGAGGCACTTCTGTGGTACACTCTTGCACATGCACTGAAGAGGCGACTCCGGGATGCTGGCCTTCTAGGCAGAGTTGCAAAGAAAAAGACATATCTCAGACTGGCCAATAAAAATAAAAGATTAAGATGAGCAAAAGAACACAGACACTGGACAGAGGAACTCTGTCTAGAAGGCCAGCATTCCGGAATCGCCTCTTCACTGTTGACGTTGAGACTAGTGTTTTGCGGGTACTCTTTAATGAAGCAGCCAGTTGAGGACTTGTGAGGCGTCTGTTTTTCAAACTGGACACTCTAATGTACTGGTCCTCTTTTTCTATTCTGGTTAGGGCCAGTTTGCGCTTTTCTGTGAAGGGAGTAGTACACAGCGTTGTACGAGATCTCCAGTTTCTTGGCAATTTCTCTTATGGAATAGCCTTAATTTCTCAGACCAAGAATAGATTGATGAGTTTCAGAAGAAAGTTCTATGTTTCTGGCCATTTTGAGCCTATTATCGAACCCACAAATGCTGATGCTCTAGATACTCAACTAGTCTAAAGAAGGCCAGTTTTATTGCTTCTTTAATCAGCATAATTGCAAAAGGTTTTTCTAATGAACAATTAGCCTTTTAAAATGATAAACTTGGATTAGCTAACACAATGTGCCATTGGAACACAGGAGTGATGGTTGCTGATAATAGGCCTGTCACGACTTCTGCCAAAGTTGGTCCCTCTCCTTGTTCGGGCGGCATTCGACGGTGGAAGTCACCGACCTTCTAGCCATCGCTGATCCACTTTTCATTTTCTTTTTTTTCTTAATTTTTTCTCTTTTTTTACGCCTTTTTCTCCTTAATTTTGTGGTATCCAATTGTTTTTAATAGCTACTATCTTGTCTCATCGCTACAACTCCCGTACGGGCTCGGGAGAGACGAAGGTTGAAAGTCATGCGTCCTCCGATACACAACCAACCAAGCCGCTGCTTCTTTAACACAGCGCGCATCCAACCCGGACCCAGCCGCACCAATGTGTTGGAGGAAACACTGTGCACCTGGCGACCTTGGTTAGCGTGCACTGCGCCCGGCCCGCCACAGGAGTCGCTGGTGCGCGATGAGACAAGGATATCCCTACCGGTCACCCCACGGACCTCCCGGTCGCGGCCGGTTACGACAAAGCCTGGGCACGAACCCAGAGTCTCTGGTGGCACAGCGCCCTTAACCACTGCGCCACCCGGGAGGCAAAGTTGGTCCCTCTCCTCGTTCGGGCGGCATTCGACGGTCGAAGTCACCGACCTTCTAGCCATCGCTGATCCACTTTTCATTTTCCATTGATTTTGTCTTGTCTTCCATCACACCTGGTTCCAATTCCATCAATTACATGTTGTGTATTTAACACTCTGTTCCCCCCCATGTCCTTGTCCGTAATTGTTTGTTGTAGTGCTTGTGCACGGTATGCTGGTATTACTGGGTTTTGTTTGACCCATTTCATGTATTGTTCTGTTGACGGTGGTTTATGGATATTAAAGGACACCGTTGTGAATCAGTTTCCGCTCTCCTACGCCTGACTTCTCTGCCACCAGTATGCACATCACTACAGGGCCTCTGTACGCCTATGTAGATATTCCATAAAGAACCTGCCGTTTCCAGCTACAATAGTCCTTTACAACATTAACAATGTCTACACTGTATTTCTGATCAATTTGATGTTATTTTCATGGACAAAAAGAAGGACATGTCTAAGTGAGCCCAAACTTTTGAACGGTGCTGTATATATATATTTTTATACATAAAGGGATCTGCTTACCTGCCTTTCTGCTTGCGTTCCTGCTTGACTGCCTGCTTACCTACCTGCCTGTCTGTCCACCTGTTTACCAGTGTTCCTGCTTGCCTGCCTGCCTGCTTATCTACCTGCCTGTTTTCTTACCTGCCTGCTGCCTGTCAGCCTGCAGCCTGTCTCCCTGCTTCGTGTTTCTACTCTCCTTTAAAAACAATGCCTGCTTCTGGAACTCAACTGTCAGCACACAGGATATGGTAAATGTGTGTGCGTCTGAGTGAGCATGTGTGTCTTTTTCGAACTCAAGCATTTTTCAGCATTCCTGGTAATGCTACCACCACTTACCTGTTTTCTAACCCGTTTTCTAACCAGAATGCTAGCTGCCTTGAGTGCCGCAATGTTGCGGTAACAAAAATTGGCATCTCTTATCAGGCAATTGCTGCATATCCTGGGTAAGGCTCTGAACATGGCAGCTCCAACATGAACAGGATCAGTATGGATGGTACATTGGAGACCAATGACTCTTCTCTCTCACAACAGCAAGAGATACAGTAGGGGTCAGTATACAGTAGATTGAGGGTTTGTGTTTGATTTATCTTCACCAGACAACAGTCTGTACAGTAATGCTGTGTTGAGCCATTGAATTGTGAGTTAGTGTTAGGCTAGAACAAAACCCTGCTCTAGACCCTGTGAATGCATTAGACCAGGAGTGAAGAACACTGAGCTAAGGAGACAGTGTAAGGGCTGGATTGAATCCACAGCGCCAAAGATCTCTGCAGACATCAGAGTGTCAGTATAATATAAGCAGGTCATTTTTATACATTAATAGAAAGATCTCCATTTTCCAATGATTTTCTGTCTCTGTGGCAGAGTACACAAGTTCTATTTTCCCCCTGAAACGCATTACTGTATCAGTAACTGTAGCAGTAATGCTTTCAACAATCAATAAGGACCCACAAAGTAATGAAAATCCTCAAGGATGGATACTCAAGCAATACATACAATTATACGGTATCTGTTCTGGAGTTGTTACAGGGATGAAAGCCGACATCAATGGATCTTGTCTGATGCACGGTGTGTGTAGAACATTGGGAGAAAAACGGACAATCGACTACTTTTATCTCTGGACTTTGATGTTCTGAGATGGGGAGATGGAAGTTCAAGGATCATCATGAGAGAGATGGGCCTTTTCTCAATTGGGTAAAAGTCTGTCCTCTCCTCGACTCGTCCATCCTCTCTTCGACTACTCCGTCCTCCTCTCCTCCATGACCCAGAAACCGATAAGTGGTCGGAGGGTGCTGATTTGTTAATAGCTGAATGGGAGTAGTTATCTTCTTTCCACGATTGCCTATGCCAGCGGAGGACGCTTAGGTGTATCCTAATCCGCCACACCCCTTTAAAACGGTTGTTTTCTCGGAGGATAAAAGCATGCACACAAAAAAAATGATACACTAGCCTACTTATCGTTTAACTATACAATGTCTAACACAACCAGCTACATTTCTTTTTACCACTTACCACGTGTGACGGGATTCCACCTCTGTTAACCTCATTGGGCTAGTTAAAAAATTGTATAAAATAAATGTACATTTTCCAAAAACATTCTGTCTCCGTAGTAGAATATACAAGTTCAGTTTTCCCCCTGAAAATGCAGGAGGTATCATTAATGCTTTCATCAATCGATAAGGTCATTTCATCCTGGAACATACACACAAGGACACTCCTTGCATGAGGGATACTCATGCAATCCATACAATTGTATATTATATTACATATGTTCTGAAGATGTTACAGGGATGAAAGCCAACGTCATCAATGTATGTAGAACACTGGGAGAAAAACTGACAATCAACTACTTTATGTCAGGGCTTTGATGTTCTGAGGAAATGGAAGTTCAAGTAGGGCAGGCACAGTTGGACGGGCATTTGATTTCCATAGGGGGGCAAGTTTTTTTTCACAGAACCTTCTTTATTTTTAATGGGTTTCATAGTAAAAATGTAATTTAACTGTAAAAATGTGTTACCGTCATGTTTTCATCTGATTGTCAAACAAATAATAGGTTACCTTCGCATGTCCGTCCGTGTGCCCCCTCCACTTCTCCTTCAGTTCCAGTGGTGTGCTGCTATTTCTTTTTATGTGAGGGAGTACAAAAAAATATTTTTTCAATGAGGTCATCATTTCTCAATCAAAGTTTGTAACGCCAGACGTAGCCTAATGAATATCATGGTAGAACAGGCCTATGCCTGAAATGCACCCTCCAATTGCAACGACTGCCAATGACCACAAATGGTCTGTCTCAAGAACATTTTCTATTTTGAATACCATCAAACACCGTTAGGTGGACCTCATTTCAAAACAGACTGAATGACCACGCCCCACATTTTACTGGTGAAATGTCCACACTGCATATACCATTCCTTTGATCTCAATACGTTTCATGGGAATATGCATTTACTGTAGATCCTCATGAATTACTGCTTCATGAGGGAATTAAAACCGATGGCGTTAACAAACTATTAGCCTTTCTTGAAAGCATATTTTGTTTCAATCAAAGCAGATATCCTGCCCAATGGTGCGTGCTGGTGAGTTTTGGCCACATGAGGATTTGTTTTTTCACTATTCAGCTGCAAATTACTGATTACTGAGGAGGTGTTTTCAGTGTAACGTGTTATAGGCCTACAGTATATGCTATTATGTTTGGTTATATTATATAAAATACTAATCAATCATTATGTGATCTTGCGAGACATTGATCAAGCGTTGATCTAACTTTACTAAACAAGCACCCTTGTGAGAAGTGATCATCTTCTATTTGTAAAACAAATAATAACAAATGATGAGTAGGACTATCAGGTGCAGGCAACAGAACTTGGCGAGGGTTATGTTAAACGAGTTGAATTGTGGTGCTGAAGGGACTGCACCGTAACCAAGTGGTCACATACAGGGCATTCAGAAAGTATTCACACCCCTTGACTTTTTCAACATGCTGTTGTGTTACAGCCTGAATTTAAAATGGATACAATTGATATTTTGTGTCACTGGCCAACACACGTTACCCCACAATGTCAAGATGGAATTGTGTTTTAAGACATTTTTTGTGGTTGCCCGCGGATGGACAGCTGACTATGTCAGTTCGCTAACACGGGAGTAGTAAAGCAGTGCGCTACTTTTGGACTTTTTCAGGGGGTTCTGCAGCAGCCTCAGCACCCCTACTTCCCGTGGCTATGCCGGTCACTACAAAGATACAGGCGTCCTTCCTAAATCAGTTGCTGGAGAGGAAGGGAAACACTCAGGTATTTCACCATGAGGCCAATGATGACTGTAAAACCGTTAGAGTTTAATGGCTGTGATCGGAGAAAAACAACAACACTACAACACAACAACACTATAGTTACTCCACAGTACTAAAGTAAATGACAGAGTGAAAAGAAGAAGCCTGTACAGAATAAAACATATTTCTAAACATGCATCCTGTTTGCAATAAGGCACTAATGTAAAACTGCCCCAAAAATTGGCGAAGAAATTCACTTTATGTCCTGAATAAAAAGTATTATGTTATGTTTGGGGCAAATCCAACACAACACATCACTGAGAACCACTCTTATTTTCAAGCATGGTGGTGGATGCATCATGTTATGGGTATGCTGGTCATCGGCAAGGACTAGGGAGTTGTTTAGGGTAAAAAGAAACGGAATAGAGCTAAGCACAGGCAAAGTCCTAGAGGAAAACCTGGTTCAGCTTTCTAACAGACATTGGGAGACAAATTCACCTTTCAGCAGGACAATAACCTAAAACAGAAAGCCAAATATACACGGGAGTTGATTACCAAGGCGATATTGTTCCTGAGTGGCCTAGTTACAGTTTTAAATCAGCTTGAAAATCTATGGCAAGACTTGAAAACGGCTGTCTAGCAATGATCAACAACTAACTTGACAGATCTTGAAGAATTTCAAAAACAATAATGCAAATATTGTACAACCCAGGTGGGCAACGCTCTTAGACACTTATCCAGAAAGACTCACAGCTGTAATCGCTGCTAAAGGTGTTGTCGGGGTTAACTCAGGTGTTTGAATACTTACAGGTGATGTCAGAAGTTAACATAAACCTTAGCCAAATACATTTAAACGCAGTTTTTCACAATTCCTGACATTTAATCCTCATAAAAATTCCCTGTCTTAGGTCAGTTTGGATCACCACTTTATTTTAAGAATGTGAAATGTCAGAATAATAGTAGAGAGAATTATTTATTTAAGCTTTTATTTCTTTCATCACATCCCAGTGGGTCAGAAGTTCACAAACACTATATTAGTATTTGGTAGCATTGCCTTTCAATTGTTTAACTTGGGTCAAACGTTTTGGGTAGCCTTCCACAAGCTTCCCACAATCAGTTGGGTGAATTTTGGCCCATTCCTCCTGACAGAGCTGGTGTAACTGAGTCAGGTTTGTAGGCCTCCTTGCTCGCACACGCTTTTTCAGTTCTGCCCACAAATTTTCTATAGGATTGAGGTCAGGGCTTTGTGATGGCCACTCCAATACCTTGACTTTGTTGTTCTTAAGCCATTTTGCCACAACTTTGGAAGTATGCTTGGGGTCATTGTTCATTTGGAAGACCCATTTGCAACCAAGCTTTAACTTCCTGACTGATGTCTTGAGATGTTGCTTCAATATGTCCACATAATTTCCCTTCCTCATGAAGCCATCTATTTTGTGAAGTGCACCAGTCCCTCTTGCAGCAAAGCACCCCCACAACATGATGCTGCCACCCCCGTGCTTCACCGTTGGGATGGTGTTCTTTGGCTTGAGAGACTCTCCTTTTCCTCCAAACATAACGATGGTTATTATGGCCAAACAGTTCTATTTTTGTTTCATCAGACCAGAGGAAATGTCTCCAAAAAGTATGATATTTGTCCCCATGTGCAGTTGCAAACCGTAGTCTGGCTATTTTATGGCAATTTTGGAGCAGTGGCTTCTTCCTTGCTCAATAGCCTTTCAGGTTATGTCATTAAAGGACTCGTTTTGCTGTGGATATAGATACTTTGGTACCTGTTTCCTCCAGCATCTTCACAAGGTCCTTTGCTGTCGTTCTGGGATTGATTTGCACTTTTCGCACCAAAGTACGTTCATCTCTAGGAGACAACGCGTCTCCTTCCTGAGCAGTATGGCAGCTGTGTTGTCCCATGGTGTTTATACTTGTGTACCATTGTTTGTACAGATGAGCGTGGTACCTTCAGGCATTTGGAAATTTCTCCCAAGGATGAACCAGACTTGTGGAGGTCTACAATTTGTTTTCTGAGGTCTTGGCTGATTTCTTTAGATTTTCCCATGATGTCAAGCAAAGATGCACTGAGTTAGAATGTAGGCCTTGAAATACATCCACAGGAACACCTCCAATTGACTCAAATTATGGCAATTAGCCTATCAGAAGCTTCTAAAGCCATGAAATCGTTTTCTGGAATTTTCCAAGCTGTTTAGGCACAGTCAACTTGTATGTACTTGTATGTAAACTTCTGACCCACTGGAAATTTGATACAGTGAATAATAAGTAAAATCATCTGTCTGTAAACAACTGTTGGAAAAATTACTTGTGTCATGCACAAAGTAGATGTCCTAACCGACTTGCCAAAACTATAGTTTGTTAACAAGAAATGTGTGGAGTGGTTGAACGTGTTTTCAACTATATGTATATGAGATATCTGTATTTCATTTTCAAGACATTTGCAAACAATTCTAAAAAAGTGTTTTCACTTTGTCATTATGGGGTATCGTGTGAATTCGGGTGTGATTTTTTTTTCTTAAATACATTTTTAATTCAAGCTATAACACAACTAAATGTGAAATAAGTCAAGGGGTATGAACACTTTCTGAAGGCTCTGTACATTCTGGGTTCCCCTGTGCAAGAGGGAGTCTGTGTAGTTTTATGAACATTAAGGAAAACCAATGGTGAATTTGGATCCTAGATATTGTTGGTATGAAAATAAGGTTCATGCAGTGGATCAGTGGATCAGTGGATCAGTTTGTCTGCATACACAATAGAGGAGATACGTTTCTGTAAGCCAAGCACTCGGACAGTAGAGCAAGTTCAAGTGCGTCATACATGAGCCCCAAGTCCATAAGAAACTGTCTTTGAGGACAACCCCTGGTAGAGTTTTCTGTCTGTGGCTGTTTTTGTTACGTAGGATTTGGATCTCTCGAAGTGGTCAAGTCTCCGACCGACGGGCCTCTGCACAGACGCCTACAGTTATTTAGTCGTTCACACCACCGCCAGAGAGAAAGAAGACAGGGAAGAAACCACCATTTACCCACCTATAGGCTGCTATAGCCTACATATTTATTTAATTTGTCATTCTATCATTTTCATAGAATTTTTGCAGCAATTCAATCATTTATTTAGAATTTATCCAAATACATTTTCCAGAAATATGTTTACACCGCTTCCCCCACGCTACTTTCAATTCACTAGTGGCTGAAACTATGGTCGTCAAGAGTTACCACTGTGCCACAAAGTCAAACAACCCCTATTTCTACAATGTATCTTCTTAAAATGTGATTTTAAACCTAACCCTAACCACACTGCTAACCGTATGCCTAACATGAACATTAAATTAAGACCAAAAAGCACATTTTTGTTTTATGACAGCTGATTTGGACATTGTTGCTGTGGTAACTAGTGGAAACCCTATCTCACCGAAGAAAGCATCCAAGTTTTTTAGGTACTCCACCCCGTTCACGAAAATGGTGACCATGACTTGCTATATAAAACAGGCAGACAGGCATTCAGTTTCTGTTCGATTCAACATTAAAATGGGAAAACAAGTGACCTAAGCAACTTTGAACGTGGTATGATCGTCGGTGCTAGGTGCGCTGGTTACAGTTTCACGCACGACAGTGTCTAGGGTTTACTGAGAATGGTGCTACAAACTAAAAACATCCAGTCAGTGGCAGTCCTGTGGGCGAAAACATCTTGTTGATGAGAGGTCGAAGGAGAATGGCAAGAATCGTGCAAGCTAACAGGCGGGCCATAAACAGGCAAATAACAGTGGTGTGCAGAACGGCATCTTGGAACTCACAACTCGTCGGTCCTTGTCACTGATGGGCTATTGCATCAGACTACCACACTGGGTTCCACTCCTATCAGCTAAAAACAAGAAGAAGCGGCTCCAGTGGACACACGGTCACCAACACTGGACAATTGAGGAGTGGAAAAACATTGCCTGGTCCAATGAATCCTGGTTCCTGTTACATCATGATTTGGCGTAAGCTGCATGAGTCCATGGCCCCATCCTGCCTGGTGTCAATGGTAATGTCGTGGGGAATGTTTTCCTGGCATACGTTAAGTCCCTTGATACCAGTTTAATTGAATAAATTGTTATGGAGGCAAAGGGGGGTCCGACCCAGCACTAGATCAATGTACCTCATAAACTGTGTGAAATGCCATACACTTTTTGTCCATACAGCTTTAGATACATGGGCTACACATACTGAGACAGAGGGGGCTGTTTATCTCGCTCAGATGCTTTATCTGAGATTATCTGAGATTATCTGAGATCTTTCTTTTTTTGCGGGGACGGGGGGGTCGGGCATGAAGGTAAGGTAGGGTGGCCCAGGCCCCCTAAGTCCCGCCATAACGCAGGCCCTGAGTTCAAGGATCATCATGAGAGAGAGAGAGAAAGAGAGAGAGAGAGGGAGAGGGAAAGAGTGAGAAAACAGGGAAAGATAGAAGAGAGATGCCCACTGAATGCTGGGCCGGGTGGATGATCCTTAACAAACATTTACCTGTGTGTGTCTCTCTCTCTGTGTGTGTCTCTCTCTGTGTGTGTGTGTGTGTGTGTGTGTGTGTGTGTGTGTGTGTGTGTGTGTGTGTGTGTGTGTGTGTGTGTGTGTGTGTCTGTGTGTGTGTGTCTGTGTGTGTGTGTGTGTGTGTGTGTGTCTGTGTGTGTGTGTGTGTGTGTGTCTGTGTGTGTGTGTGTGTCATGCTGTGCTGCGCCGTGGGGAGAAATGGCTGTGTTTGATTCCATTACACTTCTATAACAGCTGTAGTTAATGGTTGTGTCACAGTCTATTAACTGCATTCATCTTTTCTGTGATATATAACAAGGCATCACCACGCCCAACAAAGACAAATGACCTGGACTCCCCTCTTCCTGCTGCTGCATTACCATTCCTACCTTATTCTCATCAGTGTGACGACAACACACACATGTATGTACGCACGCACTCAGGCACAACGCGCACACACACACACACATAGAAGAAACCGGGGTCTGTTTGACAACATGAGCACCACTGGCAGGCAGCAGTCTGGTTGATAATAGAATGGAGAGAGGTGTTTTTTGTAATCAAAACAACTCAATTATCTGTAGGCGCTACCAAGCATGATCAAAAGACATCATCATAATAACCATATTACATTTGAATTGAA
Source organism: Oncorhynchus clarkii lewisi (assembly GCF_045791955.1). NCBI lineage: Eukaryota > Metazoa > Chordata > Actinopteri > Salmoniformes > Salmonidae > Oncorhynchus > Oncorhynchus clarkii. The sequence goes on from NC_092166.1 coordinate 65,240,685, forward strand.
AACCACGGAACAGGGAATGAGGGGTAACAGCTGTGACGTGACTGTGTGTTGTGTGACTGGAAGCTTTCATGCTTGTGTGTGTGCATCTTTGTGTGTCTTTCTCTCATTTTCTCAGCGCCTGTGTTTTGTTAATTTCATTTTGTGAAGATGCATGGTCTCTGCCGAGTGTTCCAAATAACCCATCCGGAGGGGGAGAAGGGTGGGGGGTCTTCTGTGGTAACCAGTGCACGCACTGTTCTCGGCTTGCCAGCCTTAATCTATTTGAGGCGGCTTTTAGGCCTGCTCTGTCGCTATACTCTTTCACAATTGATGAGGCCGTAATCAATAAACAATGGAGCATCTACATGAATAATGGTAATGGGGAAACCGCAGGGAGGGAACATGAAAGGCAAACGCTGAGGCTATCCCTTTTCTCTGAAACAGATACCACTCAACTGACTAATAAAACTTAATACTAAATATGAAACTCTGAGACCACATATGCAGCCGGTGGAAGCTGATATTCAGCTAAAGTATTTCTATTCCCCACTTCCCAGCACGCCCGCCCGTGTGCCTGCCTGACAGCAAATTGTGTCCATAAAACAAATTTAGATAACTCACCCGTTGACAAAGCTCTAGCTACAGGGGTCATTGTAGAACCCTCTCTCGCCAACGGTACACACAAAAATGACATTGTCACTTCACTATTAATTAAGACAAGTGCCGAGGCCCTCTTTAATCTTCTATGATTAATAGGAATTATCTGTCAGTCCTCGTTATGAATTTGATTAACTTGTATCCGGAAGCAAATAAGCCTTTTGACCCAAACAGGAGTTTGGATAAATGTCTCTCTACCATTTAGTGGTAAACACATACAATCACAATAACAAACAACCCTGTAAAGCAGATTTACGTGAGGGGAATGGATAACTCTCTCAGAGGATTCTGCGACTCTAAACCATATGTATACCCATTTTCAGGTGTGACAGGTCAATGAGAGGTGGCACCTGGTCTAAGATGTGGCCTTGCGTGGAGGCCAACAAAGTTTCTGCACCAGTGCACTCACTGATCCTCATGTAGGACATGGGTTGTGATTGGTTAAATGAAGTTGAAACTGCACCAATCCTGATGGATTCGGATAGATACACGCAACCTGGGAACACAACTAAGGCTACATTTCTTAGATTTACTGTACTGTAGTAGCTTTGTTATATCCAGGTTAAAATAGATATTTACAAAGCCCAAAACATATAATTTCATAAATGAATTAAATGTTTAATTAATGTAAAACAAATGCATGCTTTTCAACCGTTCGCTGCCCGCACTGCCCGACTGGCATCACCACCCTGGACGGTTCCGACCTAGAACATGTGGACAACTAGAAATACCTAGGTGTCTGGCTAGACTGTAAACTCTCCTTCTAGACTCATATTAAACATCTCCAATACCAAATCAAATCTAGAATCGGCTTTCTATTTCGCAAAAAAGCCTCCTTCACTCATGCCGCCAAACTTACCCTAGTAAAACTGACTATCCTACCGATCCTCGACTTCGGCGATATCATCTACAAAATAGCTTCCAACACTCTACTCAGCAAATGGGATGCAGTCTATCACAGTGCCATACGTTTTGTTACCAAATCACCTTATACCACCCACCACTGCGACCTGTACCCTCTCGTTGGCTGGCCCTCGCTACATATTCGTCACCAGACCCACTGGCTCCAGGTCATCTATAAGTCTATGCTAGGTAAAGCTCCGCCTTATCTCAGTTCACTGGTCACGATAACAACACCCACCCGTAGCACACGTTCCAGCAGGTATATCTCACTGATCATCCCCAAAGCCAACACCTCATTTGGCCGCCTTTCCTTCCAGTTCTCTGCTGCCAGTGTCTGGAACGAATTACAAAAATCGCTGAAGTTGGAGACTTTTATTTCCCTCACCAACTTTAAACATCAACTATCTGAGCAGCTAATCGATCACTGCAGCTGTACATAGTCTATCTGTAAATAGCCCACCCAATCTACCTACCTCATCCCCATACTGTTTTTATTTTATTTACTTTTCTGCTCTTTTGCACATCAGTATCTCTACTTGCACATCATCATCTGCTCATTTATCACTCCATTGTTAATCTGCTAAATTGTAATTATTCGCTCCTATGGCCTATTTATTGCCTACCTCCTCATGCCTTTTGCACACACTGTATATAGACTTTATTTTCTCTACTGTGTCATTGTATTGTTTGTGTTATTGGCTTGTTTATTGTTTACTCCATGTGTAACTGTGTTGTTGTCTGTGTCACACTGCTTTGCTTTATCTTGGCCAGGTCGCAGTTGCAAATGAGAACTTGTTCTCAACTAGCCTACCTGGTTAAATAAAGGTGAAATGAATAAATAAAAAAATGTAATGTTTGTTCCTCAATAAGACCCAACTGTAGTAGGTTGATACTCCATCCCTCCCAGCTGTCCCTGTCGTCTAACCAACTGATGGCATATTTGGCTTATCATCTCATTGTTCCAGGAAGATGTGCCTATTTTTAAATGACCCATTCTTTATGGCTGTTTCTCTGTGGCTTCACCCCAAACTGCATCCTATTTCCTAGTTAGTGCACTACTTTTAAACCAGGGCCCATAGGACTGGTCAAAAGTAATGCAATTTATAGGGAATGTGGTGCCATTTGGGAAAAGCCATTGTCTGTCTCTGTTTGTCTGTGCTGGCTGGCCAGTGGACATGGTGTAACCGGCCATGCTGTCTGTCTCTGTTAGCGACGTGGATGGAATGGAACAGGATTAAGTCTGTTTTCTTCAACAAGCCCTTGATATAAAGGGGGCGAGCTATAAGCCAAGTCATTCCAGGCTATTGCAGAATAAAACCAAAATAAGTGCAAAGGCAGGTGCAAGCCAAAACACTTGAGTAACACTTTGATCATGTTCCGATGAGAAATATGAAATAAATCACCTCAACTGCATTGATCAAGTATGTGCTGCCAGTGTGAGAACTGGAGGAGAGGATGGAGCCTGATTGTCATTCACTCTACCTCCTCTTTGGATTCACCAGCATGGAGAATCAGGAAGATGGGCTGAAAAATGCCACGTCCACACTGAGACCAGAGGCTAATCTGGAATGGCATCCTATTCCCTTTATAGTGCACCACAAGGGGCTCAGGCAAAAAGGAGTGCACTACATAAACTACCGTTCAAAAGTTTGGGGTCACTGAGAAATGTCCTTGTTTTTGAAAGAAATGCATGTTTTTTTGTCCATTAAAATAACATCAAATTGATCAGAAATACAGTGTAGACATTGTTAATGTTGTAAATTACTATAGTAGCTGGAAACGCCAGATTTTTTATGGAATATCTACATAGGAGTACAGAGGCCCATTATCAGCAACCATCACTCCTGTGTTCCAATGGCACGCAGTGTTAGCTAATCCACGTTTATAATTTTAAAAGGCTAATTGATCATTAGAAAACCCTTTTGCACAGGTCCTCAACTGGAAAAAGCCATATCTCAGACTGGCCAATAAAAATAAAAGATTAGGGTGGGCAAAAGAACACAGACACAGGACAGAGGAACTCTGACTAGAAGGCCAGCATCCCGGAGTCGCCTCTTCACTGTTAACGTTAAGACTGGTGTTTTGCGGGTACTATTTAATGAAGCTGCCAGTTGAGGACTTGTGAGACGTCTGTTTCTCAAACTAGACACTCTAATGTACTTATCCTCTTGCTCAGTTGTGCACCGGGGCCACCCACTCCTTTTTCTATTCTGGTTAGAGACAGTTTGTGCTGTTCTGTGAAGGGAGTAGTACACAGCGTTCTACAAAATGTTCAGTTTCTTGGCAATTTCATTTCTCAGAACAAGAATAGACGGACGAGGGTTTTCTAATGATACAATGATCAATTAGCCTTTTAAAATGATAAATGTGGATTAGCTAACACAAGGTGCCATTGGAACACAGCAGTGATGGTTGCTGATAATGGGCCCCTGTACGGCTATGTAGATATTCCATAAAAAAATCTACCGTTTCCAGCTACAATAGTCATTTACAACATTAACAATGTCTACACTGTATTTCTGATCAATTTGATGTTATTTTAATGGACAAAAAAAATCGCTTTTCTTTCAAAAACAAGGACATTTCTAAGTGACCCCAAACATTTGAACGGTAGTGTATATACAGAACAGGGTGGCATTTCGGGCATATTCCAAGAAGGACTGATACTAAAAGTCCATTGGACATCTAGAGACACAGTCTTTTGAAGTGAAAACCAAGCACACACACAGCCACTGAGACAAACAGAGAAAGAGTGGCCTGTGTCTTCTACGTAAAAATTAATTTCTCACCGGGATATAAATGCATGTGGGTGCATTATTTCTACAGGGGAAAAACGCATTGAGAAGCATTTTTCAGTGAGAGTGTGAATATAAGTTCATTTCTGACTGGGATAATGAGTAGCAACGCACCTCTCTCAACATGTCTCTTAATACATATTTAGGCCTATGGGTTAGAATTCAATGTGAGTTGTAAGGAAGACACTGTTTTGAATCAATGTTCAGAGCTTAAGGATTGTTATTGGCCTTGATCAAATGACCCTCGAATGCTTTCCTATTTGCCATTCACCTTCTCTGTCCTCACGCCCTCCCTCGCTCCTGCATCTCCCTCTCTTTCTCTTTTCATCCCTCCCTCCCCCACTTTCTCTCTTCCTCATGCCCTCTCTCCCCCTCTCTCCTACATCTCCCTCTTTTTCTCTACCATGTATTTTCAACTTGGCCTGGCTCTCCTCTGAGAGATTGAGACCACCATTCAATCAGGCGCATGGTAACTTGAACAACTGCTGCTTGTCAGGGTTGTTACCTTTGAGGCAGTGATTTGAGCCCAGGGGGCCTTGAGGAGCCAGGTGAGTGGGTTTCAATCAATCTCTTTGATTCATCTATTAAGCACTGAGCTGCAGAGAGAAGCAGAGGCCTCTATGTCAGTACGAGAATTGAGCTGCTCACGTTTCATCAAATACATCAACTGTAAAGGGGGGGAGAGAGAGACATCCACTCTTTAGCCATGTTATAATGTCTAACATGTTTCTAATGCATATCACATATTACATACTTGACATTCATAGGCTCAAATGGTACGGTGAATAGGTTATCATTGCTCTGTGTGACTTGAATGGAATGAATTAAAGTGAGGTTAATATTGTACTTAGATTTTTGTAATATGGACAGATGTCACACCCTGACCATAGAGAGCCAATGTTTCTCTATGGTGTAGTAGGTCAGGGCGTGACTAGGGGGTATTCTAGTTTATTATTTCTATGTTGTGTTCTAGTTAAAAAAAAATCTATATTGGTGTTTTGTATGATTCCCAATTAGAGGCAGCTGGTAATCGTTGTCTCTAATTGGGGATCATATTTAAGTAGCTATTTTTCCCACCTGTGTTTGTGGGATATTATTTTGTGTTTGTGCAACTTGATAATAAAGATGTGGAACTCTATGTACAGTGGGGCAAAAAAGTATTTAGTCAGCCACCAATTGTGCAAGTTGTCCAACTTAAAAAGATGAGAGAGGCCTGTAATTTTCATCATAGGTACACTTCAACTATGACAGACAAAACAAGCAAGATTTCTGGCTCTCACAGACCTGTAACTTCTTCTTTAAGAGGCACCTTTGTCCTCCACTCGTTACCTGTATTAATGGCATCTGTTTGAACTTGTTTTCATTATAAAAGACACTTGTACACAACCTTAAACAGTCACACCCCAAACTCCACTATGGCCAAGACCAAAGAGCTGTCAAAGGACACCAGAAACAAAATTGTAGAACTGCACCAGGCAGGGAAGACTGAATCTGCAATAGGTAAGCAGCTTGGTTTGAATAAATCAACTGTGGGAGCAATTATTAGGAAATGGAAGACATGAAAGACCACTGATAATCTCCCTCGATCTGGGGCTCCATGCAAGATCTCACCCCGTGGGGTCAAAATGATCACAAGAACGGTGAGCAAAAATCCCAGAACCACACGGGAGGACCTAGTGAATGACCTGCAGAGAGCTGGGACCAAAGTAACAAAGCCTACCATCAGTAACACACTACGCCGCCAGGGACTCAAATCCTGCAGTGCCAGACGTGTCTCCCTGCTTAAGCCAGTACATGTCCAGGCCCGTCTGAAGTTTGCTAGAGAGCATTTGGATGATCCAGAAGAAGATTGGGAAAATGTAATATGGTCAGATGAAACCAAAATATAACTTTTTGGTAAAAACTCAACTCGTCGTGTTTGGAGGACAAAGAATGCTGAGTTGCATCCAAAGAACACCATACCTACTGTGAAGCATGGGGGTGGAAACATCATGCTTTGGGGCTGTTTTTCTGCAAAGGGACCAGGACGACTGATCCGTGTAAAGGAAAGAATGAATGGGGCCATGTATCGTGAGATTTTGAGTGAAAACCTCCTTCCATCAGCAAGGGCATTGAAGATGAAACGTGGCTGGGTCTTTCATCATGACAATGATCCCAAACACACCGCCCGGGCAACGAAGGAGTGGCTTCGTAAGAAGCATTTCAAGGTCCTGGAGTGGCCTAGCCAGTCTCCAGATCTCAACCCCATAGAAAATCTTTGGAGGGAGTTGAAAGTCTGTGTTGCCCAGCAACAGCCCCAAAACATCAATGCTCTAGAGGAGATCTGCATGGAGGAATGGGCCAAAATACCAGCAACAGTGTGTGAAAACCTTGTGAAGACTTACAGAAAACGTTTGACCTCTGTCATTGCCAACAAAGGGTATATAACAAAGTATTGAGATTAACTTTTGTTATTGACCAAATACTTATTTTCCACCATAATTTGCAAATAAATTCATAAAAAATCCTACAATGTGATTTTCTGGATTTTTTTTCTAATTTTGTCTGTCATAGTTGAAGTGTACCTATGATGAAAATTACAGGCCTCTCTCATCTTTTTAAGTGGGAGAACTTGCACAATTGGTGGCTGACTAAATAATTTTGCCCCACTGTATGCTGCGCCTTGGTCCAGTTCTTACGACAACCGTGACAACAGACTTTGAAGTCAGTGTTGATCAGTCTTACCGTATATGTTTCATTGGCTTCATCCGCAAACTCTCTCCTCCCTCTCTTTCCTTTTTTAGTCTACACATTTTAATGGCTGCTGAAGGGCTCTGATTAATGAATCATGTTGCTCTCTTTCTATACAAGGTTAATAAAGCCCACACGAATGAATGTCAAAGTATCTTTATCTGTCTCAGTGTATTATGTACACCTGTGCATTTGTGTATGTGTGCACATGACCAAGGTCAGTATGACCATTAGAGCAGTTAGTAATTACTACAGGGTAATGGGGTCCACTGATTAGCCTGTTGATTGGTTTAATTATATAACAGTTTTCTTTGCATTCCTCCTTTGTGACATTTTAGATGTAATTATGATGTTGGTATTGATATGACCAACACTTGGCTTACTAGGTATAGTCATATATCATATATTCATAATCAGCGCTTCTCTCAACTGTACACGCGTGACATAAAATCGCAAAATGTCTCTAATTTGAAGCTAATATAAAATAACAGTACATGAAGGTGACTGTGTCCTTTCTGACATTATGGCCTGTTCTGGCCTGTGTGAAGTTAACAATGGAAATTGGTTGAGTGTTGTAGTGAATCCATGAGTATATAGTAGTGAGCCACTCTTCCTCCCTCTAATGATAGAACTACCTCAGCATATAGATACAGCTAGAATATGATTTGAATGTGAAACATCGATGTCTCGGGATGTCCTTCAGAGAGAGAGAGAGACGCGTTTGGGGAAAAGTAATTAATTTGTGTGCTATATGTTCGTATAATGCCGACAGTATATACCATTTACTCTAGCTAGTCTTCTTTTGTTATATTTTGTACAGGTGGAGATGCTTATTCTAGAGGTACTGTAAAAGTAACACGTAAATAACTATACTGTACAACTGATGCTGCAGCTAATGAGCCAGAGGGGTATTTAACAAGCATTTGTTTCACTTCTTCCATTTGAGCATGTCTCTTGCCAGCCGAGTGATTCTAACCTGGGGCTTTCTAAACATCATGCTTAAACGGTGAAATTCACAAGTTGTCACTGACGTCTGCAGAGACAAAACGATAATGTCACTCACAAAACCAAACTCTCTTTCTGTCATTTCCATTTAATTCAATTCAAATTCCAGGTCAGTCTTCGAATTCAGCGATAATTCAATTCCTCTAAATTCCAATGTTAGGCAAATTCCAATAATTAAATTCCCAATTCAACATTATCCTAAACAATTTCACAAATTCCAATTTGAATTTAATTCCGTCAGGCTTTCAGGCTGATCATCTCACTGTTCAGACAACCTAGCCATACTGGAAATATAGGGACACTGGTAGAAATGATTAAAAACAAATCATACAGTACATTTTTGAAACTATGTGCATTCATTCTATTATCTTGGAAATGTAAAAATATTGAATTCCAATTGAATTCAATGATTAAATATGTTTACAATTCTTACACCATGCCCAGACCGGATGCGCGCATGCGTGTGCCATGGTGCGCAAATAGATTTTGTCCCCCCACACCAAGCGCGATCATGACACGCAGGTTGAAATATCAAAACAAACTCTGAACCAATTATATTAATTTGGGACAGGTCGAAAAGCATTAAACATTTATGGCAATTTAGACAGCTAGTTTGAACTTGCTAGCTAATTTGTCCTATTTAGCTAGCTTGCTGTTGCACCGCATTCAGCATCACAAATATAACTGACTTCGTTTTTAGCGCTTGGCAATGCAGATGCTCGTTGGCTCGCGCGAGCAGTGTGGGTGCAATGATTGGATAACAAGTATGTGTAAATGTATTTTGCAACGCTCGAGCATGCGACACGAGCGGTGTGGTCAGCATGTTATGCAATTCCAATTCAAAAGTTCAAACAGTCTAATTCCACTTCAATCCCAATTCCATAGCTATTTCAGCCTACCCTATCAGCAATGCACAACAGCTTTCCCCTAGAACAGAGACAGATGTACAGAACAACATCAGTTGAGGGGCTGCAGCACTCAGTTGATTACCCACAAGCCCTGAGTTCTAAATTGATTAATTAGAGTCATTGATTGGATGGGAGTGGACTCACCTGGGTTCCTCTGCCTGTAATGAATGACTGATTGGAGGTTTGTTATGGAAACTGGGATAGACTGCAGCCTCTGAGGAGGTGACTGACTGACGCACTACAACAGAAATAACTATCAGGGCTTCAGACATGTTTAAAATACATCTGAAGCACTGTTCTCATGCAGGGCTATGACGAGCAATGAGGTATAATAAGACGCTGTGGTAGAAAGTAATCACCGTTAATAGCTATCTAAAGTGCAATTATATTTAGGCCTTGAATGTGAAGCACTTACGTTATTATAATTATTAAGTTCAAAGGTGCACTTCTGATTTAAACTACAGTATTTTTTTTAGCAAGTTTAGCTAGGTTTGATCCAATTCAATGAGGGATGGAATAGAATAGAATAGACAGAATATTATCTGTCTTGCTTTGAACTAACCAAAGATGACAGTGTGAGGGGCAAACAGCCGAAGGACATGTGAGACCTTTGGAGGAAGTCATGTTCAGGTTGGCTAACAGCTCAGCTGGACAGCTGTAGTGCGGCGTTTCCCAATCCTAGTCCTGGGGACCACAAAGGTTATACATGTTTGTTTTTACCCTAGCACTACACACCTGATTCAAATAATCAACAAACCATCAAGCCTTTGATTACAGTATTTGAATGAGGTGTTTAGTGCAAGGGAATAAACAAACATTTGCACCCTTTGGGGTCCCCAGGACTAGGATTGGGAAACTCTGCTCTAGCAAACACATGACATGGTCTAAGAGGACAAGCAGCTGCAGAAATAAAAGCTGCTAATTTCTCATGAATTATCGTTTTGATTTTCTATGTCAATTAAATCACTAATGAATACAAAACAAAATACCCCCATTCACATCATATACATGATTCATTCAATCATATGAAAGGGAATGATTTGTTTCCATTTTAAAATACAGACAACAGTCACCCACAGCGATACACAAACACCCAATCAATTGTTTACATTTATTCACAAAGATACCATTGCTCATTGCTGTCATATATAAAAGATGTGACTCTTGGCACCGCAATAACAGGACTTGAAAGTCTCCAGCAGCAGGTTACTTATGGTGAATCTCTCCTTTCAAATAAGCTACACACCCAGAGAAGATTGAGCCCAATGATCTATCCTGGGTTTGAACAGAGTTCTGCACTGATCAACAGGGACACTGTATTATTAGTGATGAGCCAGTAGATTGAAAACAATCTTGGGTTTCATCTATCTCTGCTGAACATGCTCTCTGTAGCTATCTGATCCTAGATCAGTAATTACTGCAGGTTGTCAACAATTTATCACTTGGGTGCCATAGTGTCCTGAGTGCAGTGGCTATATACACTCACAAAAGGTTCACACACACACACACACACACACACACACACACACACACACACACACACACACACACACACACACACACACACACACACACACACACACACACACACACACATACTTTTTCTCTCTCCACACCCACTTACAAGATGCACATGTATTTACGAGTTGGGTTGAGGTGGGGCAAGTTCATTTGCTTTCTAAAAATATAATGTTTGTTATTATAAAGTTCCTTAGGAAAAACAGAAACTCCCATGTCTAAATTGTAAGGAACATTAGCATAATTATGTCTAATTTAGTAAATGATCTTTTAAGTAATATATTTTTGGCAAAATTATAGGAAAGGACATATTGTATTTGTTACAAGAGAGGTAGAAGAAGTCATAGTTAACATCACAAACGGAAAGGTCACAATGTAACTTCTCTGTAATCCACACTAGACAACAAGGTACTGTTGTGAAGGGTATACAATTCACAAGAGAGCTCTTTCCGTCTCTGTCCTTCTCCTGGCTGTGAGATTTGATTTATGAACTTTGACAACGGCATCACTGTTTTTAATTATTAATACAGTAGAGTCTCACAGCGCAATCTCTCAATCACTCTGGGAAGTAATGGGGTTATTTGTTCCAACACGCACTGCACACCTTGATTCATTTGACAATAGTCCCCCTTGTCAAGTGTAGCTGCAAAACCTGGTAGATAAACAATGTTATTTCTAATGATCCGGTGACATTGACCTGTTCTGCGAGGACACACACACACAGACACACACACAGACAAAAGCCTGCACACAAACCCATTTCATCTATCACAGAACAGTTTACAACAGTACACAACAGTACCATAGTCTATTCAATGGATGGCAGCCCTCTGGAAGCTCTCAAGGAGTTCAGGGGAAATTGATGTAATAAGAATGAAAATGCATTCCAAGCAGCAGTAGGGGTTAGTCGAGCAGGGCACACTGAGGTGAACCAGACAAGGACAAGTCATCTGAACTGGCACACTCTGATAGTACACTTTGCTATTTATGAGGGGGAGTAGTGCACATGCAAAATCAAAGACTGATCAGCATACTATCAAAGTGTAATGAATAAGAGTATAAAGGGTTGAATCGCTAATATATTAAACATGAAAAAGCAGAAACTGTGTCATGTTCAGAAGGGCACACAATCAAAACATATTTTTTTTATTGGACTGTTCAGGTAGTGCGTCCCCATTTCATTCTTTATTAAACCATTTTCTCTCTACTGAACACTACCCATGTTTACCTCTGTCCGTTCGCAATGACATCTGCATTAGCTTGCTCCTCAATGTGCATCAGCTCCCCAAATTACAACCCCTATCATCCTGCTCCAGCCTCGCCAATATATTTTCCAATCAACAGCTAAATTATTCAGTGTTGTCTGTATGGGGAATCTGGTAAGGCGAGGCTACAAGGTTACAGTAGCTGCAGAGAGGATACAGTAACAGCGTATAGAATATTAATCATACTGCTATATTTATATTGCATTTATATTGTATAAAATAGGAGATGGGTGTTTTTTTTCCATTTGCGAAACCCTCTAGCCCTGTAATTAGAGTGTAAGCCTATGAAGGGTTTTCATCATCATCATCATCATCTACTCACTGTCTGGGTGTGTATCTCACACATGGGTCATTCCATGTCATTTCAATAAGCCATGACACCCACCATCTCAGATTGTTCTGAAATAGTTTCTGTAGTTAGAAACAGATAAGATTACCATTCCTGAAACATTATTTGGTTGAAATATAATTTCTGAGAAAGGAAGCTAATTGATTGCACCCAAATTGGCCACTTTAATTTATAGGAATCATATGATATTCAATAAATATAGTACCTTACATCCGATTTCGACCAAACTTTTTCATAACAACGAGTAAGATGAGGAATCTAAAGAAATGGTGAAAAGCCACCCACAGACCCCCCACGCCAATCCCAACCCAACAACCAATATACAGTATCAGCTCAGAGTATTTTCTACATACTATGCAATGTATTCTCAGTTAATTTGGTGACCCCCCCCCCCCCCCCGTTCATAGAAAGTAACTTAAGTTGTACGATTTGTCAAATCAAAAAAAAGGAGTCAATGTGCAGGGGTACGAGATAATTGAGGTCAAATATATGTATGTATAGGTATAGGTAGGGGTAAAGTGACTAGGATCAATAATAAGCAGTTGCAGCAGCATACACTGTATGTGAGTCAAAAGAGTTAGTGCAAAGGGTGTTCAATGCAGAATGTCTGGGTTGCAATTTGGTGAACTATTTAGTGGTCTTATGGCTTGGTGGTAGAAGCTGTTCAGGGTCATGTTGGTTACAGACTTGGTGCATCGGTACCACTTGCCGTGCGGTACCAGAGAGAACAGTCTATGGCTTGTGTGGCTGGAGTATTTGACCATTTTTAGGGCCTTTCTCTGACACCAACTGGTATAGAGGTCCTGGATGGCAGTGAGGTCGGCCCCAGTGATGTACTGGGGCGTACGCTGTACCCTCTGTAGCGCCTTGCGGTCAGATGCCAAGCAGTTGCCATACCAAGCGGTGATGCAGCCAGTCAAGATGCTCTCAATGGTGCAGCTGTAGAACTTCTTGAGGATCAGAGGGCCCATGCCAAGTAATGTCAGCCTCCCAATTATTGTCTAATCTTTAAACTAAATGCAATATATTAGCTATAAAAATGTAACTAGGTATATCTAGCTGTTCAATGACACATTCTGATGGAATGGCTTGTCCTGCACTTTGTAAAAAAGTGCATTTAGTGAATGTTGGAAAAATATCTTGGTTCCTTTCCAAACATAGCAATGCGAATGCAAAGATGACTCGGACCACGAAATTGGTGAAGTGAACTAGCAAAATAGTTAAGTCCTCATTCCAAGGCAAGGGCAGTGTGAATACAAAGACAACTGAGTTATTTCGGCTTTTTTTTTTTTACCCCAGAGTTCACTTTAAAGAGAGGACTGGGATTGGTTCTTTTAAAGAGGATTATATGTGAAAACACCCTGAGATAGTGGGTGTCAAAATCCTCTTTCTTGTGCTTTTTGAGGTGGAACATACACACATGCTTGGAGAATATTCCTTAACCAATATATTACAGATATTCAAATGTTCTAGTCGTTTCAGAAGGGTATACGCAGTCTTTCAAGAAATAAACATGTAGTAGTTTCATCCTAATCCACTAACTGTTTTTCCAACTGAAAAACAAGGTGGCAATGTGGCCCTATGCACTCTTAAGAAAAAAGGTGATATCTAGAACCTGAAAAGGTTCTCTGGCTGTCTCCATAGGAGAACCCTTTGAAAAAAAAAGTTTTGCTTCCAGGTAGAACCCTATTGGGTTCCATGTAGAACTACTTCTCCAGAGGGTTCTACATGGAACCCAAAATAGTTATACCTGGAACCAAAAAGGGTTCTCCTATGAGGACAGCTGAGGAACCCTTTTGGAACCCGTTCTAAGAGTGTGTTGCTCCTGTCAAAAGTAGTGCACTTTGTTGGAAATAGGGTGTTACAGGGTCAAAAGTAGTGCACTTTGTTGGAAATAGGGTGTTACAGGGTCAAAAGTAGTGCACTTTGTTGGAAATAGGGTGTTACAGGGTCAATAGTAGTGCACTGTCTGCCCATGTATAACATGTTAGCAGCCATCTGGTGCTGCTGTTCTTGGTCTGGCCCCAGCTCTGATGAGATTGAAAGCAGATGTTTGCAGATGTAATTGACTCCTCTGAGATATGTATCCCCTATCGACTTCTCCCCGCAGGCTGTCTGTCGCCTCTTAACACTTGCTTCAACTAGACTGCCTCTCGCTTCCGGTCGCATCCTGTCCTCTCCCTCTCTCTAATTCAATCCCCACAACTGTTGCTATTTTCAACCATTGGTTCAGCCCGTTGTCAAAGAGCCTCCTGTTGTTCCAGAGCAGAGATAACCTGACATCTGCAGGGCTAGACAGGCTTCGAGGAGGTCCAAACCCACCAGAGCGTACAGGATCTGAGGTGATGTGATGGCCTTTAGTACATTTAATTTGAGTCATACTGTATTAGTGGCATTTTCTTATCATTTTCTCTCCTGCCTGCTTATCCCTGGGTCTCTTCCACTGTCTCTGTGACTCTTTTCATCTGCCAACAGGGGAGGGCATTCAGCCACCATAATGCTCTTTACACTATTTCCCACCACTCCACTGAGATAGTGTGCAGTCTTAATTATACGGCAGGTCAACACTAATGAGAAGGTTCTGGATGGTTTTTCTTCTTTATATCTGTGAACCCACTGAACTTTCTCGCTCTCTGAACTTCAACTGTTGACTTCAAAAGCACCTACAGAGTTCATCTTTTGCCAAAAATGATATACCTGGGGAAAAGTCTCAGACAAACCTAATCTAATTACAATAAATAGATATATCTAATAGATAACTGATGTGGTACATGTAAGCTTTAACTAGGTAATACTACTGTAGTAATTATAGATGATAAATGACCATATTGAGTACATGGGTAGATAAAATTCTGGTGCTGTCCTAAACCAAAGTGCCATAATAGTCACAACAGTAGCGGTGTCTAATCTGGTCTCATCCTGTTCCTCCATTACCGGCACCGCAGAGAGACGAGCTGTATAGCGGCGTCTAAATGAGCTCAGCGCAGAGCAACGTGTGCTAGTTGGAACAAGATCTCCTTCCGCTCGTGGCTTTCACCCAGGTGGGATACGACTAGCTGAGGCAGCAGGAGTGAGTCTCTCTTTTTCTCTCTCGCTCTCTTTGAGCGTGTTGGGAAATAAATTGTGTCTGTCACGTCAACTGAGATTATATTAGCTGTGACATTACATTAGCCTGTAGAGGGGAAAATAGGAGAAGCAATACATTTCGGTTTTAGATTATTGGGTGAAGAGAAAGAAGTGTAGTGCGAATCGGTGATTAAGCTGAAGCCTAATTTTTTTGAATACTGAACTGCAAGTTTGTGCTAGGACTGTTTGGCTGGAATAAATGTACTATAATTTACCAATTTAGAGAAACAACGTAGCCTAGGCTTAATCCAGAACAAATATGAGATGTTCACCTTGCAGACATTATTAGGCCTAAAAAACATCCTCTACATCTGTAGTCTACAATAAGGATTAGCTGCAATATCAACTCTTTCTAACCTTCAAAATAGAGATGTAAATTCAATACATCTGATTTCTAGACAACATATTCATGAAAACTCCCATGGTGATTCCTCAACCCATTAGCCTACATGTTGTGTTTGTGAATCTATTCTGCAGCAGGAGATATACATAACACACAGAGTAAACTGTAATAATGGAATAGAGGCTAGAGAATTTCCTCATTTTGTAAACTAGGTTTAAATGATTTCATGTGGTGTAGAGAGGGATATTATAGTCATTAGTTTATGTACATTAGTGACGGTACCTAATAGGTTTTCCATATGGGGGGGGGGGGGGGGGGGGGGCAAGGGCTTTTATGATTTAGAATGATGCTTATTTTATGGTAATCAAACAGTACTAACCAGGGTTAAGCATATAACTCATGTAGATAGGTAGGTCTATCTCGCTCTGATTAAATTGTCATTTTTCCCCCGCCCATGTACACACAATACCTCATAATATCGACAAAGTGAATTTACTACAGCTGTGTGTCTTTCTGGGTAAGTAACACCTGAATTGTACAATATTTGTACATTATTATTTTTCAAGTTCTTCAAGCTCTGTCAAGTTGGTTATTGATCATTGCTAGATAGTCATTTTCAAGTCTTGCCAAAGATTTTCAAGACGATTTACATCAAAACTGTAACTATGCCGCTCAATGTCATTTGGTAAGCAAGTCCAATTCATATTGGGCCTTGTGTTTTAGGTTATTGTCCTGATGAAAGGTGAATTTGTCTCCCAGTGTCTGTTGGAAAGCAGACTAAACCAGGGGTTCGTCTAGGATTTGACCTGTGCTTAGCTCTATTCCGTGTTTTGATATCCTAAAAAACTCCCTAGTCCTTGCCTATGACAAGCATACCCATAACATGATGCAGCCACCACCATATGAAGAGTGGCACTCGGTGATGTGTGTTGGATTTGCCCCAAACATAACGTAATTTCTTTGCCACATTGAACGTGGTTTACTCCATGACTCCCATGCAATAAACATGCGCACCCCACGTGTCCCAGAGAACCCAAATGCACCCAGGAGGCTACTACATCACATTCTCCTCTCGCTCTCTTTTTATTCTCTCTTTCTCCTCACCCCTCTCCCTGCCAGATAAAGTTATGTTGATAGTGATTTAAGTGGAGTTAAATGAGGATCCCTCCAGCTATATTATCCAAGTGTGGTAGATTGTGAGAAGGTAGATGTTGGGATATGCTTCACAGCATTTCACCTTCACTGAGATACAGTATCACCCTGTAGGTACAATGTGCTTATAGGAGAAAAAACTAGGTAGTGGAGGAACTACTTTGGGGGTGCCGACATAGATAATTATATGGAGATGGAAATAGGGAGATGTGTCTCAAACCTCCAACCTCACTCCTTGCCAATCAGTTTGATCTGAGCTCACTCCTCTGCCTGATGGGCTGTGATCTGTTATCATGCCTGAGGTCTGGCCTCCTCACAGACAGGCTAAGTAGGCGGTCTCCCTCCACTGGAGGTGGAAATGAGTCTGGACTGAGATCCACTTTCCTCCTGTCTGTCATCTCTCTCTCGCCCTGCCTGCCTCGTTCTTCTCCTCCCCTCTTCTTCCGTCTCTGCATCCCTGTCTTCCTGCTTCCCTCGCCTAACTGCCCGCATTCCTCTTCTCCTCCCCTTTCTACTTCCATCTCCCCTCCTCCTGCCATGCTGTCTATGGGAGAATCTCTATTGCATAGTCCTCGCATCCTCTCTCCTCGCCTCCTTCTCAAAGCCTATTGGAGGTCAGAGTGGAGAGACCTCTGTCTTTCTCTTCAAATGTGTTATGAGAAGGAGGTGAGGAGAGAGGACGCGAGGAGTGTGCAATTGAGATTCTCCCTATGTCTCCCTCCCTGCCGGCCTGCCAGTCTACCTGCCTGCTTTCCTCGTCTCCTCTCCTCTTCAGTCTCTTCCCTCCCCCTGCCTGTTTGTCTCTGTGTTCCCGACTATCATTGTCAGGAGGAGAAAGAGGAGAGAACCTGTTACAGAGGACCGTTGCCTGGTGAATAGGCTACACTTGCTACATACAGTGAATGTAAAACGCAGAGTGAGCTGTCTTTTCTGTGTGGTGGTTGTGTGTGTACATTTGTTATGCCCTACTTTCTTTTGTCAAAATGACACCTTTGTCAAGGGTATTTTCACCAAACTGTGTTGTAATGGAATTACTATTTGATGGTATTTCAGAAGTTTGGAAGAATCCTCCTTTTCACATTTTACAGTTAGGCCTATTTGATGACAAATCGTTTGGATGAGTAATTGTACTGGACATTGAGTAATATTTCATTCTTCTGTTTTATTTCATTATCTTCAATTCCTCGATGTTCTCTGAAAGAGTAGAGTCAGCTCAACACTTCCATTCTCTTCCTTTCACAGGGAATAGATCACTGTCAGTCAAAGCAGTGTGACTGATCAGAGCCGACAGAGAGCTTGACACCATGCTTGACACTGACAAAGTGAATCAACATCCCTAATTTTCATTTGCCTCTGGGCTTTGGAAAGTTCAGGGCAAACTACAATAAGTTGATTATCATCTCTCGTTGCCGTCTCAGCACTTCTTTAGTCGAAGAGCTCTCCACTTTTAGAAAGTGGGGAAAGGTGTGAAAGTTAAACTCCAGTACGATATGGTTCACTGGCTTGGCTTTCCGTCTACTCTGCTAGGCTGAGCTGACATACCTGACATGTACCTGCTCAAATAGCAGGTATATATATATATGCTGGTTGTGATTGTGAGTCGGATTGTCGGTTGCCAAGGTGTTACTCTGAGAACATCTCGATAGCATCGCCTGTGCATCTAGCTCAGCATCACCATGGCAGGTTGATATGAGTCAATAAGCAGGTCGTCATGGAAACGTGTCACTGTAGAGTACTCAAAAGTTGAGGAAATATTTGTCATGCTCTGTTGAACAATACATGTTGGGAGACATTGAGCTAATGCTGTCAATATGAAAGCACACACATATTACATGTACATCGAGAATATGTATGAACAAGATTTGGAAACAGGCATTGTATTATTAGGGAGGAAATCCCTAAAATAGGTTTGACAACGTACAACAAATCTGATCAGGAGATAATATGACCTGACAGACTCTCATAGGAGAGGTAGAATGGATGGATTGGATTAGCTGCAGAAGTTACAGGGATACAGAATGGATGGATTAGCTGCAGAAGTTACAGTGATACAGAATGGATTGGATTAGCTGCAGAAGTTACAGGGATACAGAATGGATTGGATTAGCTGCAGAAGTTACAGTGATACAGAATGGATGGATTAGCTGCAGAAGTTACAGGGATACAGAATGGATTGGATTAGCTGCATAAATTACAGTGATACAGAATGGATTGGATTAGCTGCAGAAGTTACAGGGACACAGAATGGATGGATTAGCTGCAGAAGTTACAGTGATACAGAATGGATGGATTAGCTGCAGAAGTTACAGGGATACAGAATGGATTGGATTAGCTGCATAAATTACAGTGATACAGAATGGATTGGATTAGCTGCAGAAGTTACAGTGATACAGAATGGATGGATTAGCTGCAGAAGTTACAGGGATACAGAATGGATTGGATTAGCTGCATAAATTACAGTGATACAGAATGGATGGATTAGCTGCAGAAGTTACAGGGATACAGAATGGATTGGATTAGCTGCATAAATTACAGTGATACAGAATGGATTGGATTAGCTGCAGAAGTTACAGGAACACAGAATGGATGGATTAGCTGCAGAAGTTACAGGGACACAGAATGGATGGATTAGCTGCAGAAGTTACAGTGATACAGAATGGATGGATTAGCTGCAGAAGTTACAGGGATACAGAATGGATGGATTAGCTGCAGAAGTTACAGGGATACAGAATGGATGGATTAGCTGCAGAAGTTACAGGGATACAGAATGGATGGATTAGCTGCAGAAGTTACAGTGATACAGAATGGATGGATTGGCTGCAGAAGTTACAGGGATACAGAATGGATGGATTAGCTGCAGAAGTTACAGGGATACAGAATGGATTGGATTAGCTGCAGAAGTTACAGGGATACAGAATGGATGGATTAGCTGCAGAAGTTACAGGGATACAGAATGGAACATTGCACCTGGCTCTTTGTCCCCATTTACCTCCGTCTTCATAGTGCCGCGCGTCTTGACAGAGCACACCCCTGAGTAAAGTACGGAAGCAAATTGGTGTCGGCCTCCCTGTTCAGGTGCTCCTCTCCACAGCAGCAATCCTCTGCCCACTCAAGCAGCTGTCAAGGTGAGACAGTTTTACATAGTGAGGCTCCAATGCCCCTGTCCAATTTCACTTTGGAGTGAGGCTGGGCTGAACATGCCAATCCTGATATTACCAAACAAATTAAATCACACGTCTGGGAGAAAGCGGGATGAGGAAAGGAGAGTAGGGTGGAGGGATGAGGAGTGGAAGAGGGGGGGGGGGGCTGTCAAACAGGGCTGAGCTAGTCTCTTTCCCGCTTCGTCTGCCAGAGGATCGGGACATTGTTAAGAGAGTCAATAATTGGTTGAGGATGTTGAGCTTTTTGGAGCCAGGCAGTGCTGCTGAGGGAGGAGAAGAGAGGTGGAGAGAGCCATGATGCCTGGACATTAACACAGAACTAGCTAGAATACAACTGAATTCTCTCACAGTGACTGAGTGTTAATCTTGTTACAGTATGCTTGATGGGAAAACCTTCAAAATGGTTAGAAGGTTCCGTACAGTCATCCTGACACCCATGTAAAATAGCCTTTTGAGTGACAAAAATCACTCATAATATTTTGGGGGGATAGAAATGCTCAAAATCTGAGAAAAATGACTTTCTCTCTGATGGCTAACTACCAGGAGGTCAGAAAAGTGGGCGCGGAGCTTATTTTCATGAGCTCGGCTTGACTGACAGCTCTTTGAAATGCCTATTTCAAGAAATGTGGATGCAGTGAGAGGTGCTGCAGTGAAATCATCTCAAGCAAAGTTGGTGATACACAAAGTAACTCAGATGACATAGAAATTGCATCAACAATTACAAAAATGTACACTATAAACTAAGTATACAAAACATTAAGACCACCTGCTCTTTCCATGACATAGACTGACCAGGTCAATGCTATGATCCCTTATTGATGTAACTTGTTAAGCCCACTTCAATCAGTGTAAATGAAGGGGAGGAGACGGGTTAAATAAGGATTTTCAAGACTTGAGACAATTGAGACATGGATTGTGTATGTGTCCCATTCAGAGGGTGAATGGGCAAGACAAAATATTTAAGTGCCTTTGAACAGGGTATGGTAGTAGGTGCCAGGCGCACTGGTTTGTATCAAGAACTGCAATGCTGCTGGGTTTTCCACACTCAACAGTTTCCCGTGTGTGTCAAGAATGGTCCACCACCCAAAGGACATCCAGCCAATTTGACACAACTGTGGGAAGCATTGGCGTCAACATGGACCAGCATCCCTGTGGAACGCTTTCAACACCTTGTAGAGTCCATGCCCCGACTAATTTAGTCTGTTCTGGGGGCAAAAGGGGTTGTGCAACTCAATAGTAGGAAGGTGTTCCTAATGTTTAGTATACTCAGTGTATATCTCTCATTTGGCATGTCTATTTGTGATGCGGTTCACAGCGGCACTGACAGATGTGTTGACATGACAACTGTATCAGTTTTGAACTACCCTTCCCCTTCTTTTGTTCCTTGCTAGCTGAAGACCTAGCTAGCCAGTAACTAGCTAACACCTGACACAGATGAAAGGGGCGACATAAGTATCTTTGCCATAGATGAAGTGTAAACTTTTAATTATATTTGATGACACCCTACAGTGAAAATATGAGTGGTACTAAGCAATGTGTTCTGTTGGATTTGCTCCAAACATAACGCTGTGTACTCATTACATCAAGTTTATTTCTTTGCCACATTTTCAGTTTTATTTTAGTTTCTTATTGCAAACAGGATGCATGTTTTGGATTACTTTTCTGTAAAGCTTTCCTTCTTTTCACTCTGTCATTTAGGTTATTATTGTGGAGCAAATACAATGTTGTTGATCCATCCTCAGGAGAAAACTGTCACAGACATCAAACTGTTTTAAAGTCATCATTGGCCTCATGGTGAAATCTCTGAGAGGTTTCCTTCCTCTCTGGCAACTGAGTTAGGAAGGACGCCTGTATCTTTGTAGTGACTGGGTGTATTGATACACCACCCAAAGTGTAATTAAAAACTTCACCATGCTCAAAGGGATATTTAAATGTCAGATGTTTTCTTTTTTACCCATCTACCAATAGGTGCCCTTCTACGCAAGGCAAAGGAAAACCGCAAAGACCTCCCTGGTGTTTGTGGTTGAATCTGTGTTTGAAATTCACTGCTTGACTGAGGGACCTTACAGATAATTGTATGTGTGGGGTACAGAGATGAGTTAGTCTTTAAAATAAATAAAATAATGTTAAACAGTATGGCACAGAGTGAATCCATGCAAATGTTTAATCCTGAACTTATTTAGGCTTGCCATAATGTTGAATACTTAGACTCCAAGACATTACAGCTTTTCATTTTTAATTAATTAGTCAAATGTTTCTAATAACATAATTCGGTATTGTGTGTAAACCAGTGACACAAAATCTCAATTTAACCCATTTTAAATTCAGGCTGGAACAACAAAATGTGGATAGGGTCAAGGGGTGTGGATACTTTCTGAAGGCACTGTAGCTACATAAATCCGCAAACACAACTTCTCCAATGTTGGTTACAAGGTTACAATTTACTTATATAAATTAGGTAAGACAATATCATGTTACCATTAGAGTGCTGTCACCCTATCCCCTTAATAATCCCGCCTCCTGAATCCAAGCATTTGACACAGAGAAGGGGATCACTCTTTATCGATGTAGAAGCAAAAGTCATTGTTCATACTTGTCATCATACTTCAATCTGGTTTCATCCAAATATATATATTTTTTATATCATCCATGATTTTTACTACAGCACTAGCTGTGATGAAGTACAGTGTAAAATACCACTCATTCTCTTGCCCAAGAATATCAATGAACTGTTCCTAACAGTGTGCAGACTTTGGAACAAGGGATTGGATGCTGAAACAGACAGGAAGCATAAGCATTACAGCAATGTACTGAATGGATCCTGTAGAGAAGAAGTCAGTGAATGACCAAAATAATGACTACAGTTGATGTGATTTTAATTCACAGAAGACTGAAAATATCTGGTCACAAACTGAATTAAATGAAATGGAAATGGACATTTAAATCATCATCAGCACTGACCCATTTTTTACGCAGACAATGTAATTCATTCTTCAACCTTGGTTTCAACAACCGTGCGATGAGATGACGTTTGACACAGTGAAATTCTAATAGCCTGAAGGATCATGGGAAACATGTTTAATGAATTCCATTAGCTGTGTTAATGGTGTTCTGTCATAGAACAGGAATCAAATCTTCCTCAGATGAAAACATTTAAAGAAAAAAATACTACTGTGATATATAATCTGATGTCTGGATTAATGTTTGTTAACATAAAAATAAAACATGCAGGATGCCTCCCAAATGGGAACCTATCCCCTATATAGTGGGGAGGGGATCAGTAACTTAGTGTACTACTTTTGAGCAGGGCCCATAGGGCTCTGGTCAAAAGTAGTGCACTAAATAAGTAATAGGGCACTTTTGGGACGCTGATGTAACAAATCCCTCAGATCTACATCAAGCCATAGGCCTGCTGTATGACAGGCGATAACATCCTGATCTTGAATGATGCATTACAGTAGAGTAATCCAAACCGATTAGGATTATGTTTTCCTTGTCACTAGACAGATTTACTGTAGCCATATACACAAAAGTACGTGGACACCCAATCAAAATTAGTGTATGCGGCTATTTCAGCAAAACCTGTTGCTGACAGGTGTATCAAATCGAGCACACAGCCATGCAATCGCCATAGACAAACATTGGTAGTAGAATGGTTTACTGAAGAGCTCAATGACTTTCAACGTGGCGCTGCATAGGATGCCACCTTTCCAACAAGTCAGTTCATAAAATCTCTGCCCTGCTAGAATTCCCCGGTCAACTGTAAATGCTGTTATTAGGAAGTGGAAATGTCTAGGAGCAACAAAGACTCAGCCACGACATGGTAGGCCACACAAGCTCACAGAACGGGACTGCCGAGTGCTGAAGCGCGTAAAAGTAATCTGTCCTCGGTTGCAACACTCACTACCGAGTTCCAAACTACCTCTGGAAGCAACATCAGCACAAGAACTGTTCGACTGGAGCTTCATGAAATGGCTGTGCAGCCGCACACAAGCCTAAGATCACCATGCCAAGCGTCAGCTGGAGTGGTGTAAATCTCGCCGCCATTGGACTTTGGAGCAGTGGTAAAGCGTTCGCTGGAGTGATGATTCACGCTTCACTATCTGGCATTCCGACGGACGAATCTGGGTTTGGCGGATGCCAGGAGAACGCTACCTGCCCCAATGCATAGTGCCAACTATAAAGTTTGGTGGAGGAGGAATAATGGTTTGGGCAAGGCCCCTTAGTTCCAGTGAAGGGAAATCTTAATGCTACAGCATACAATGACATTCTAGACGATTCTGTGCTTCCAACTTAGAGACAAGAGTTTGGGGAAGGCCCTTTCCCATTTCGGCATGACAATGCCCCCGTGCACAAAGCGAGGTCCATGTAGAAATGGTTTGCTGAGATCAGTGTGGAATAACTTGACTGGCCTACTCTACTGGACACAGAGACAGGCCCGTTATCTACTTACCCAGAGTCAGATGAACTCGTGGATACCATACTGTCTCTGTGTCCAGTATGAACGAAGTTTGAGGTAGTTTTCTGAGCCAATGCTAACTAGTGTTAGCACAATGAATAAGTCTATGGGTATCTGTTAGCATGCTAACAAGTCGAGTGTCTGCTAAATTACTACAATGTAAGTATGCTGTGAACTATAAAGGGTAAGAATGCTGTACTATTGTAAAACATGTCGACTTGCAATATTATAACATTTTATATTCATGATATACACCTTAAAATTCTTTAATAGATAATCTAACAATGCACAAAACATGTTTTATTTTCTTGCTTTATCCATCCACCCATTGTCAGATTGCGGATATATCAGCAGAGGGAATTCTGGACGCTCTTCCTGACAGGTTCCATTCCACTGAGTGTGTCCTTAGAGTCCCAGGCAGTGCCAGCAACCATGTTCCCTCCCTCTTCTTCCTTCCCCACTTCAATCCCACCGGTCTGCATCAATCACATCCTCTTCCCAGATATCAGTCTAGACATCAGCAGACGCCTAGGCCGGCCGGGACACATGCCAGGACACAGCACACAGGATACAACACATCTCTCTGTTGTGATGTGTGTGTGTGCTGTTGAATTTCATATCTCACTGCCAGCCTCATATCAGAAGAGACACCTGAGGCGTGAAATGGATGCCTTAACTACAAAGGCCAATAAGGACACCCACAAGTTCAAATGCTATTGTTTAGAGAGAAATGGATCGTGGGTGTCCTAGATGTTTGTTAAGTGTTACGTGCCATTGGAAAGGGATATCAAACATGATATATGGACATACAGTACATGGTGGTATACTTTCTTTCCGATGTCATATTTGACATTTTCTGGCGAGGCCCCATGTGATGTGATGGTAGCCTGGGTGGCAGTCTGTTCTTGCTTCAGGCCCACTTGTTTTTAACCTGCCAAACAGATTGCAATAAAGTATCATTGTTAAATGCAGGTTGGTAGTCTGAAACAATAAATGTGGACAGTGAACTGCGAGAGAGAGAGATGGGAGAGAGCTGCAACAGAGAGAAGTTGGATGACAAGAGAGTGAGATTAAGCGAGAGAAAGAGACATTTACAGTATTAAAAGACATGGTTTATGAGTGTGGAGAGCAGGCTGACAGTATAACTCAGCGTAGGCCAGACCCTACTGAGATATACGGACATGGATAAATCAGTCGCCAGGGGAGAGGCAGAGGCTGACCACACCTCAGTAGTCTTCCCCTGGAATTCCATGGCAGGGGGGGGCAGGCGCGGAGGAACAAAAAAAAGGCAAACAAGGTTATTCTGCCTCCACATAGCCCTCAGCCAAAATGTTAACAGGGATTTACTTGTAACTGCAGACCAGCTAAATGTAGTGCCTTTCATTTTTCAGTTATTTAGAGAAAAAAAAAAAACATTGTCCAAGTGTGGCACGATTGATTGATCTCCCTTTGTGCCAAGCATGATGTGTGCAATGTGAGAGGTAGCGACTGCAATGTAAGACAAGGTCTTTTCTTCCCTGAAAGAAGTGTCATTTCATCAACTCTATTGTAACTGAATGGGTATGAGATGCACTGTCTGACTTGATATGTAATTCAAATCCAGGACTTGGTTCTCTTTACCGTGAAATTGAATGGCGACACACAAACAAGGGTCTCCAGAAAATGGAAATTATTTAAAAGAGCATTTTATTAAAACAAAATGCATATTTACAAGGCAGGAGGTAACAATCCTTCAGTTGGTCGAAAAGCACTGTACCTTTACAAAAAAATGGGGGATAACGCATACAAAAATCATCTCAGTGTAGCTCATATAGGCTACTACAGAGATGCTGTATGTATAGATACTGCTTACGGAGTACAGTCTTGAACCTGAACGCTTGAGTGCAAGACAGTTGTGCTAAAGGGAATTCAATCAGCTTAAAAAAAAAATATCCTCATCTAGACCTCTGACAGCTGCAATAGAACGAAAACCTAAAGTAAAAATGGCTTTTGAGTAGCTCGGACATTGTACAGTACACACACTCCAGGCAGTGAAAAGGAATGTCACAGCATAATTATTCACAAGAGCATTATATTCTACATTTTTTAGGGATATATAAAAAAAATGTCAAACACATAATTTGGTATTTAAATAATAATACAAACTCAAAAAGAAGGGCTTAGAATATGTTTAACTGGATTCACTGGAGTCAACTTGTAAACTTAGAAAAGACTCGTTGAGACGATTACAACGTCAACTGAAAATCATATGACCTCTAAACAAAATGAGCATTATAAAACAGTACTGTACTTACTCCAATACTCCCTGGACTGTTCCATTTTCATGGAGGGATGATATACACAACACACAGTAAGTCAAGTGTAGAGAGAGGCGATGCAGAATAAACATGTGTCAGACTACGTTTGGTTCGAGTGCCTTAGTTTCTCCATCATAGTGAGTTTCCTGATTAGCCTGGTTAAACAAGACTGAACGTGTCCAGACTGGTTTTACCAGGCTATTTCCTGATAACATGGGTTGACTGGCTGGTTCTGCAGCACTCAACTTCGCTACATCGTTCCCTTGCTTTGTTTGCTTGCTACAGTAAATCGCTGCATCCTTTCAACTTGAGACCAGGAAGCCCGCTTCAAAAATAATACCTGACAGAACCATTTCTACATGACAAAAGCATTTTCTTCACTTCCAGTTTACATCTTATGATTTCCTCTTTTCTGTGGCTCAATAGTGAAAGGCGCCTGTCACGCTATTCAGTGGCCAATGATGACATCTTATGGTTGTGTGAGCAGCATAAGCAATAAGGCCCGAGGGGGTGTGGTATATGGCCAAAATACCACAGCTAGGGCAGTTCTTAGGCGTGACGCAACGAGGCGTGCTTGGATACAGCCCGTAGCCCCGGTTCAGTATATTGGACATACGCCACCAACCCCCGGAGGTGCCTTATTACTATTATAAACTGGTCACCAACATAATTAGGGCAGTAAAAATAAATATTTTGTCATACCCGTGGTATAAGGTCTGATATACCACGGCTGTCTGTCAATCAGCATCCAGGGTTCAAACCACTCTGTTTATAATGTGCATTAGAACCCCCTCATTTCATAGGTTTTATCATGTCCATTGTCTTCTTAATCTTCCCCCCCCTCACAACCAGGGCTGCCAGGCATCTCCTCTCCCCCCTTATAGCCAGGGGTGCCAGGCAGGGTCCATGCGACAGAGGTTGTCCAGGCTGTTGGCAGCAGCCACCAGGGTGTTGACCTTTGACTCCCCTCCCTCGAACTGGGCCAGGTTGTGGAGCCTGGTCATGATGGCCGTCACAGCCTTCTGCACCAGGGACACTAGCTGCTGGGAGTCCATGTTCTCAGGCTGGCCTGCTGGGGACAGGGGCATGGACGTGTCCTCCTGGGTCTTCTTGTGCCACGCGATGATCTCGTCACGGAGCACCGCCTTCAGGATGCCGTCCACCTAGTGGGGGAGAAGGAGAGGAGAGAACAGAGAATGATGGGGAGCAGCTAAATGCATCTTGCACTCTAGCAAGACTATTTATGGGAACCGAACTATGAATTGATACTAATTCAGGAACCATGAGATACTGTGAAACCACTGTGTATTGTTAACTCACCATGTTGGGTAGGGCTAGACACAGCAGCCATATAAACTATACAGAGACCACAATACTAGCTAACCACCTAGCTGGGTACTCGGTCTTCTCCACTCATTGTGCACACTTTATGGTGTGTTGAGGGCCTGCTTGTCAGAACAACCGTCTTCTCTCCCAGTAAGTATGTGTAACCACCACTCCGCCACCCCACCAAAGAAAGCAGTGGCCTCTGGGATACATCTCCAGCTCTCTGTGTGTGTGTGTGTGTGTGTGTGTATTTCTAGCTCTCTGTGTGCGCATCGCTGCACGCCCTCCATCCAAAAGCCCCGTCTTCAACATCCCAGTTTGTTCACCTCCTGAAGGAAGCAGCCCCTCTCTGGCTGTAGCTACAGGATGAAGCTATACATAGACATATAGCTGCCTGCCTGATGCCCTATCATTACAGGACCAACATAGATATACAGCCCTCCTCCTGCCACAGCTGGGACTGAGGCTGAGAGGCTGTTGTTTTTGTTTTGATACGCCTCAGTGAATTTCCCTCCAAGTTTACATTTGTGGGATGTAAAACACCCACACAGAATAACATCCATCAAGAATTATAGTGTCTAAATTAAGACAAGAATTGAGAAATGAGTCCGCTCACACTTTAAACTTAATTCAAGTGTATGGTTCTACCAGTGAGTTCTACGCGGTGCACAGTAGTGGTCTACCAATGTAAAGGATAATTCTCACCAACCATGACTTCAATTTAAACTGTGATATGCCGATTCATTATTTTTGTCCAATAAACATAGCTAACAAACTATGAAAGTAATTTGCTGTTGTACAACAGGTGTGTGTGCTTACCTTGAAGTTTGGTTGAGCAAAGCAGCGTGCCACAGCGATCATGGAGGCGGTGAGGGGGCCAGAGACGCCGATGGTGGTCAGGAACTCTGAGATGTTGGGCGTCAGACGGAAGGGCACGGGCCGGTTGGCGTCCAGATCACCAGTGGCATCGTTGATGTCGAAGCGGAAGTAAGACACATTCAGCTTCCCCGTGTCCTGTTGGAGGAGAGAAGTATAACGGTTAGGATCAGTGTGTGTGTGTGTGTGTGTGTGTGTGTGTGTGTGTGTGTGTGTGTGTGTCTCTACACTTCCTGATATTGCCTCACAGTGCATTTGTAAACTTTTTCCACATTTTGTTAATTACAGCCTTATTCTAAAATTGATTAAATTAAAAATGTTCCTCGTCAATCTACACACAATACTCCATAATGACAAAGCAAGAAACAGATTTAGCATCATGCTGTGGGGATGTTTTTCAGCAGCAGGGACTGGGAGCCTTGTCAGGATCGAGGGAAAGATTAATTGAGCAAAGTCTTTGATGAAAACCTGCTCCAGAGCGCTCAGGACCTCTAAGCACACAGGCAAGACAATGCAGAAGTGGCTTCGGGACATATCTATGAATGTCCTTGAGTGGCCCAGACAGATCCCAGACTTGAACATGATCGAACATCTCTAGAGACCTAAAAATAGCTGTGCAGCAACGCTCCCCATCCAACCTGACAGAGCTTGAGCGGATCTGCAGAGAAACTCCCCAAATACAGGTGTGCCAAGCTTGTAGCGTCATACCCAAGAAGACTCAAGGCTGTAAATCGCTGCCAAAGGTGCGTCACAAAGTACAGAGTAAAGGGTCTGAATACTGATGAAAAATGTGATATTTCAACAACAAAAACATTTGCAAATGTCTAAAAACCTGTATTTTCTTTGTCATTGTGGGGTAGTGTGTGTAGATTGATGTGGGGGGATGACAATTTCATCCATTTTAGAATAAGGCTGTAACGTAACAAAATGTGCAAAAAGTCAAGGGGTCTGAAAACTTTCTGAATGCACTGTAGATTCCAGTCTGGATTCCACCGTGTACAATCACTAAGACAAGTCATCTATAAACATTCTCCTGAGGTATTCTCTATGGACATGTTTCTCCTGTATAGAACCCATGGACAGGATACAGCTGCCTTCCAGTAAAGTGTTTAACTACAAAATGGCTGCTTTTATTGATCTGCCGTAGACAGAGCACCATAAAACAACATATCACCCCAAGCACATCCATAATCCCTCCATCCCTCTTTCTCTGTCGAGTTAAGTATATACAGCAGGACTTTGTCTTTAAGCCTGCGTTTGTGTAAAGAGGGACCCATATGAAGAGGAAAGAGCATTCTGGGAAGATAAGCTGTTTATGGGAGAAAGTGAGTGTGCTTATGACAGCTTTATGGCAAAAGCATTTCATTTGAGTTTTTTTCCCCCAACAGGGTTAGACGCTAGACCCCCGGAGGATCAGAGAAGCTCAGAGAGAAACTTCTCTGGCTCCGGACTGAGGCAGGGTCCTGAATAATAACACATTAACAGGTGACTGCTAATCCACTTTGACGCTGTATCAATAGACTGAGTCAACAATACGAGGGAGGTGACATTACAATCCATACTCTGAGGATGGGGGCAGGCAGAGGCCAAACCATCTCAATGCACTATGTTAGAAAAGCTGACTATTCTAGTGGTAAAATATGGGGTTATTGGGGTGTTTATTGGGGCTAGGCTAGTGGTTACACATGTCAGTAATGTCCTTGATATGCTGGTGTCACTGTGCGTGCATGCGCGTGTGTGCGTGCGTGTAATCCTGCCTGTGGCTAATGGGATCTATGGCGTGGAACAGGCAGAGAAGGGGCTTAATGCGTCCGCTTAGCTGCCCAGTGAAACGCCTGTCAGCAGATCATAGAAGAGGAGAGGGGAAAGGAGAGGAGGCTGTCCGTCTGTTCCACACAATCATCTTTAATAATGACTTTCAGAGATATACTCTCTGCCCTCCGAAAGGACCGTGCGCGCGTGTGTGTACCACTGCTCTGGTGCGACACACACTCTGCGCTCTTTATATTGAATGGTCTCTGATAGCAGAGCAAAGAGTCTGAATAAGACTGACTGTCAAAACAGCATCGTCCCATAGAGGCTCACTGACTGACAGGGCTGCATTGATGTCATAGAGAGGAAGTCATGCATATTACCAGTCAGAGCGATGCGCATCTCTAATGAATCTGAGGAGGAACATCTCCATACTGAATTAGTCTCCTTGACATGAATCCTCCTTTGACAGACTGCTTCAAATTCCCTTCGCCACGTGTCCTTGGCTGGGTTAGGTGTGTGTGTGTGTGTACACGCTTTTATGAGTGTGAGTATGCGTTTATCTGTGTGTGTTAGGGTTGGGCGGTAAACTATATTTTACCTTATACCAGGAGAAATGAACGGACCAGTTTAATTTTTTAAACTTTTCGTTCCATAACGGTATTTCAATGTTTGGTTTGTAAAAATGTGATATGAAACTCCGGCGAATGTAATGTCCATTTTTATAGTTAGCTGTTTGCTCCTCGAGTCGTCTTTCTCCCTCTCCTGCTGCATGCCCTGCCCTGCCCTTGTCACTCAATGGAGAGCAGTTGCTCAATCACGGTATCTTTTAAATCAGAGAGGACTAGGCGAAGCATGAATGTTCGCTAGCTACGTAATGTAACATCGAATTAGGGTCCCCTGGAAACACTGACCAACACTTTGCTTCCTACCCTCTCAATAATTCCTCCCTGGCTTATTCATTTGTTGTCATGTCAAAACAATGTATCAAGGCGCTGCCCACTACATATAAACTATAGTTTATCATTATATTTCTAGGACTCCAACAGTTCACCAATTAACTAGGCCTAGGTTTTTTGCCAATATCATGCAGCCCTGTGTGGCAGTGTGGAAATGAAGTTGGATTGAACAGTATAAAACAATCAGAATGGAGAAAGACCCATTGAAATCATTTAGAATGTATGTGTTGCCACCCTGGGGTCATGAACTACCCATAAAGCATATTCAGAGCTCTTATTATTAAAAGGCATAAAATACCATCAAGATTTGAAAAATCGTGATATGATGTCACCAAGCCCTAGTGTGTGTGCATGCACGTGTCTGTGTGTGTATGTCCAGGTGTGTGTGTGTGTGCGCTCGTTGCTCTCCCCCTACCTGTGCTATTTGCAGCATCTCAGGGTTGAGGCGGTTGAGGTGTAACATGAATTCAGCCAGGCCGATGAGAGACAGCTGGATGGTGAACATCTTTCTGAAGGTCCAGTAGTCTGTAGCGTTGGGGAAGGTGTGTAACGCCCACTCCCTCAGCATGCTGCGAGGTACCATGTTCCCCTGCACCTCCTTCAGAATGTCACGCAGCACCTGGTGGGGACAGGGGAGGTTAGAGTCAGAGGGAGTGTGTCTGTGTGTTCCAGACAGTACCTGGTGGCTGGCCAGTGTGCCACTGGTCTGTACAGTAGCCAGACAGTCGTTGTATGTGTGTGTCTCCATGCGTATGTTCCAGACAGTACCTGGTGGCTGGCCTGTGTGCCTCTAGCCTGTACAGTAGCCAGGCGGTCATAGTAGCGTGAGATGGGGTTGTCGTGCTCAATGCCTTTCTTGGCACAGCGTTGCTTATAGATCTCCACCAGAGACAGAGATGATGGGTTGTCCTCTACCAGACGCATCTGAGGAGACACAGCTACCACCCTGGGGACTGGAGAGATAGGAAGGGGGAGAGTAAGCACAATTTAATAAGATGGTAAACTGATTACACACATCCATACACTGTATACAACCTAACCTTGGAGGGCGAGAGAGGGAGAGAGAAAGCCACCTCAATACAACATTGCAATACTAAACATCTACATTTTCCAAGGCAAAACAAGCCATCTTCATTTCAATACACTGTGTAAAGTAAACTAGTACACCCAACACTGCACAACAGGTCTACATATCTGACCTAAGATGTGTCAACACAAGAGGTAACACTAGGGTTACTAGAGGTTCAGAGGACAGAACCTGGAATGTAAATCACACCCACGGAAACATTTACATAACATGGTAAACCACCAACCGAACACATTTCACTTAGAGGGAATGAGTAGAGGGACCACAGAAGTCCACATTCCCTCTTAAACAACCCAATCAGTCGCTGAGAGGGAGAGTGGGCAAACATCTGGATGGAAGGAAAACTGGGGGAGGACAGGAAAGGAAATTGTGTATACAATGGGATTGTGAGAGAGAGCGAATGAGTCTCTCCCATCCCCCTCTAATGTATAACCCATCTATCTAATTTACAATGAGTGAACAAAACATTAAGAACACCTGCTCTTTCCATGACAGACTGACCAGGTAAAAGCTATTATCCCTTATTGAAGTCACTTGTTAAATCCACTTCAGTGTAGATGAAGGGGAGGAGACAGGTTAAAGGATTTTTAAGGCTTGAGACATGAATTGTGCATGTGTGCCATTCAGAGGGTGAATGTGCAAGACAAGTTTTAAGTGCCTTTGAACAGAGTATGATAGTAGGTGCCAGGCGCATAGGTTTGAGTGTGTTGAGAACTGCAACGCTATTGGGTTTTTCACACGCAACAGTTTCCCTTGTTTAACAAGAATGGTCCACCACCCAAAGAACATCCAGCCAACTTGACACAACTGTGGGAAGCATTGGAGTCCACATGGGCCAGCATCCCTGTGGAACGCTTTCAACACCTTGTAGAGTCCATGGCCCAATGAACTGACGCTGTTCTGATGGCAAAAGGAGTTGTGCAACTCAATATTGAGAAGGTGTTCCTAATGTTTTGTACACTCAGTCTCTCTAAATGTCTATCCCATCTCTTCAGATCAGATGAAAGGAAAGACATGAGCCCTCTTATTCTATTTTGAAATGCACTTTAGGTCATCAGACCAGAAGTATGTAGCCCCCCCATGAGGATGCCCTTGACCTCTGACCTGGAAGTGGTTCACCATAATACTGATAAATCAATC
Source organism: Oncorhynchus clarkii lewisi (assembly GCF_045791955.1). Taxonomy (NCBI): domain Eukaryota; kingdom Metazoa; phylum Chordata; class Actinopteri; order Salmoniformes; family Salmonidae; genus Oncorhynchus; species Oncorhynchus clarkii. Next base: position 65,274,472 of record NC_092166.1, read on the forward strand.
ACAGAAAGGCAATTTAGATTCAATCTCCCAGCCAGCCTCCCGTGGGAATAACCTTGCATCTTATTTCATTCACTCACTGACATTCTCTGCCCTGACACATGTCGACAATTCACCTCAATTTCATTTCTCCCATTCCTCTCTCCTCTGCCATATTTTTCTTTAAAGAAAACCACATGTACAGTACAACTAAAGAGGTTGCTAGGATTTAAACATCACCCGCCTGCCTTATCGGACTGTATAGACATGCCCTTGGAAAAACAGTTTAGACTGAGCTACACTTGACATTTCTACTCGCTCCTTGAATTCTCTATTCCTGGGTTGAGAGCCCAAGATACACAGAGGAGATTTTAGACTGCCTGTCAAAAAAACTGGCCTGCCAAGAAGAAAATGAGAGAAACAGACCTGTAGAATGATATATGAAAGAGGAGAGTCAGAGAGGAAAGGAGAGACCAGACAGACCTGTAGAATGATATATGAAAGAGCAGAGGACAGGGAAGGAGACCAGACAGACGTAAAACAATAGTCCAGAGAGTTGTCCCAGGAATAATGTGTCTCTTGGTGGTCTGAGACTAGAGACGGTGGAGAGAGCTAGCCCAGTGTGTGTTATACCAGTAAAGAAGAGGTGTCTCTTGGTGGTCTCCTTCCTCTTCTCCAGACAGGGGTTGAGCAGCCTCAGTAGCTGCAGGACCCTCTCCTCCCTGCGGGACTCAGTCAGACAGGCATCGTTCATCACCAGGTAGGGGTAGATCTTCCCATTGTGACCTCTGATGTAGAGACGTCGTGCTGCCGTGTTGTGTTTCTGGACTATCTCCACTCTGGGCATGAACCTGAAGGAAACACGACACAGTTAGTACCTGGAGGTAATGGATGTGTAACACTTGTGTGTGCACATACTTTCTATATAAACGTGCACCCTCCTCACCGTGCGATCTTGATGTAATAGTGTGTGGGTTTGGGCATGAGGAACTCCCCAGGGATCTCCACCTCGGCGGTCTGGGCTGAGAAGTTGCTAAGGAAGCGACACTTCTCCTCGATCAGGAAGAACTTGGGCAGCTGCTTGGTCTTGGCCTCCAGGATCTTGATCCACTTCTTGAGCTTAGAGATGAGGTTGTGGAGCTTCATGGAGCCAGGCACGCTGAAGTCAAAGTCTGCATGGAGACAGATGACCAGCAGGAGGTTATTATTAAGTGGAGGTAGACAACCTGTTAGATTAGAAGGAAGCCAACACCAAAGCCTAGACTGACAACTATAAAATTCAAAGTTTGGGTTCAAATGGTTTATCTATTAAGGGTCAAAGAGAACTCAAAAATGGTCAGATTGACAGATGGAAATAAGGCAATAAGATAAATGACCAATGACAGCAAAGCTGAGACTGAAAAGAACCAATGTGTAAGAGGCAGAAATAAGCGCTTCGTTGCCATATCAACCAAAGTGCTGTACGTTTTCCACCCAGTCCCCCATGGAGCTAGTCTACTGATACAATCACAAGGGTTTACATTTCATATTCAAGACACAACTGACATTGTGCATATTCTTGGGAGGGAACGATAGAACAAAAGGTGCAAGCAGAAAGGGAGCCACGGTGATGGCCCCAGGACATCTTTATCAAACAGGTACAAACCTGCTCCATTATTACAAGCCTGTTGTGCTCTGCTTGTTGTAATGAAACCATGAAAGTGTATCAGAGAATGAAAGGCCTTGCCATTTCAAACCTCTTTCGGAGTGAACTCTTACACTTTAAATAAACCTTTTTTAAAAATCCAATGTTCCTTCGTAGCATCCATTTTACCTGCCTGCTGTTTGCTAGCCTAGGGGAAACGGTGAATTAGGCTAGTCTTATTGAATTGCCAATGATTCAGCAGCATAAAAGTATATATAACCTACAAATAGAATACATGAACTGTGGCTGTCTTCATTTTACAAGAATTCATTACCATCTCAATTGTTTTGTGATGTAAAAATAGGAAATAATAGGAGAGCTGAAAATATAACACATTTTGACACATTGGAGCTTGGCCATATAGTAGAACCTGAGTCAGAGCAGAAGTAAGGAGGTGGGCTATTTCAGCTCCTTTTTTCACTGACCGCTGATCAGTCATCTCATGCTTCTGTGAACAACAAGCCCCCTTCTCTCTGATCCATAGTCTCCTAAAACAGCTACCTTCTCCCTGACCGGAGACTGGAACACTAGGAGGCATGTAACTCGCCCTCTTTCACACCCCTCCCCCTCCCCTCCCCATAACCAGAGAACCACAGTGGTCGGTGGTCCGTCTCTATAAATAGCCCCTAGACTTTATCGCAGCAGCAGGAAGTCTCAGGTGAGTTATACTCAGTGGTTTGTTCAGCAATAGATGTAACGGCTGGATGGCCACTGGTTGGCTGTCTGGACCTCAGTCTCATACAACAACAGCAGTGCAGAAGGCTACTGGTGTGATTGTGTGTTGAACTGCTATATTTGTTATTGATAAAAATAGAAAATGTTTAGTCCGGTAGATTCAGTGCAGGGAGACTTATTTCTGTATGTTCACCTGCACAACCCATCAGACAAAATAAGAAAATCCTATCAGAGTGTTTCTCATAGCCAAGTAAAATGTCCTTTTACAGAAAAGTTATTTCAGTGTGAAAATTGTTTGAAAAACTCAAGAGCATTCACATGCCATGTGGCCAATGTACTGTAGTTTGAGAGCCTGACAGAGATAGGTGAACATATTGTAGCTGAAAACATGCGCTGGCTGCTGTGAACAGTGAAGTTATTTCAAATATTTTTTTCCAGGGATCTGACAAGCAGAGAGCTTTGGAGTGAATCCATTTAGAAAACAGTACCTCGTGCAAAGAGCATTCCCCATAATTGGATTTGAATGCCCCCCCCCCAGTCCCCTCTGACTAATGTTATGTGTGCGCACATAAACACAGATTTTCCGGCCCACAAACCCAGGGAAAGCAAGGGAGGGAGCGGGTAACGCAGCGAGGTTGGCTGCTCGGCAGCAGCAGAAGTGCGGGGCTGTAAACCCTGTTTGTTCCGCTCCGGAGGCTTGTCGGGTTTCTCTGCGGCGCTCGGTTGGCGTGGGTACAGCTGGGGAGCGACGGCAGGCACCCTGTGAGTCGGAGCTCCGGTGACGCCTGGCCGAGCCAACACAGCTGGCACCCAGTACCCACACATCTGCTAACATGAATGAATGCCACACGCTCCCCTTCTACCGCTTTCCATCTCTCTCATAGGCTCGTGTTCCTAATTTTCAATTTCTCCATTACTCAATTATCTTTCCCTCTTTTGTATTTTATTTTCATTCTCTCGCTCTCTATTCTCTGGCCCTCTCTCCCTCTCCCTGCCCAGTCAACATGCAGTACCTTAGCCAGACACATTAGCCCAGCTAGCCTCTCTCCCTCTCCCTGCCCAGTCAACATGCAGTACCTTAGCCAGACACATTAGCCCAGCTAGCCTCTCTCCCTCTCCCTGCCCAGTCAACATGCAGTACCTTAGCCAGACACATTAGCTCAGCTAGCCTCTCCAGTCTGGTGGAGGGGAAAACAGAAGTGGAAAAGAGGGGGAACAGAGGGAGGCCAGGGAATGAGCAGCTCTGTGTGTGTGTACTCAGTCATACAGTGTTGAGAAGAGAGCCAGAGGAGAGGAGGGAGAGTTGTGTGGATACAGGGAAGGAGTTGGAGGTTGCAGCAGAGATTCTTAGTTTAAACCAGTGGCCAGGGAACTGAACTGTGGTTAAACCTGGGGGTTAACGTACTATTTCCAAAAAAGAAGAATTTGTTTTTTAGAAATGTCTCTACGTGGGCCAGTCTGCACCTGTCTGTCTGTTGCATTCCTAAGTAGAATATAAATAAATACTCAGGAGGATGAGGGTCTGTCTCATGGGTCGCTGACTAACATGCACAAATACATGCATACGAGAGATAAACGGAGCGCTTCATGATTCAAATTAACTTCTGCATAACTGTTTCCAAGGTATTGTTATGAAAGCAGTATGTGGTAGGCTGATGATTTGAGTTACAACAGTTGCTGAGGTCAAATACAAAGGCCACAATAAAAAAAATTATATAGTTTTTCAACAGTTTCTCTTACTGCTATTAAACATCCTTCAGTTGAAACTGAACTCTCATTGGAGCTGCAGTACCAGTAAGCACCGTTTTGATCTTCTCCACATGCTGTGCCTGTATGTACCCAAATGACCGCTAAACAGGCCTGGAGGGCAAGTCAGTGGGTTGGATTAGCAGAGCTGTGTAATGCCTGTGTAATCAACACCCCAAACCAGCCCAGCAAACACGCACACACACACATACGTCAGCCCTCCATTAAATCAAATCATCTGGTTCAGAAGCCCCAATTACGTTCCGGAACAACACTGTTCTGTTGTTTCTGCCTGGTGAAAAATAACCCTGGCCTGCTGATGCACACAGCGTGGCTACATCTGGCAGCTTGGTTATGTCTGGCTATGGCTAGAATGAGACGGAGCACTGCATAAGGAATAGGGGGTGATTTGAGATTTACCCCTACACTCCTATGGGTCAACACTGTTAGTAAGATTCCAAAAGTGAGTTATATTTCTTAAAAATAAAATCAATAATAGGGAAATAATTAACCTAGCAAAAGTAACAAACTACATGAGGTTAGAGCAGTGTGTACCTGTGGTGAACTGTCCCTTCATCTTCTGGAAGACCGGGTCCTGAGCGGTGGCCTGGGCTCGGCGGGCGAGCGACTCAGACGCCGCGCTGGAGAACATGGTGGAAACGTTGGAGACGTTCTCCAGCCCCACGCCAAAAGTGCTCACCAGCTTCTTGACGAAGTTCAGCGTGTGCGGCGTGATCTTGGCGTCCGACACGGCACCGCTCTTCTCGAACGCCACCGAGTAGCACTTAAACAGACCCTGCTGGAGCTGTCTCAGGACCTGGATGGGAAGGGGGGAGGAAGATATTGATCATGAACATGTATAATACACTGTTTCTGACCCTAAAAATGCTGATAGTGAGCAAAATATGCCACCCACAAGCTCACCTTACCCCCCTAATCCGCCAACCCTCCCTCCTTTTCCAATAGTCCCCCCCCCCTACTGAAAACTCCTCTCCCCAGGCAGGTGTATCCAGGTGAGGTTGTTCCCACGGTGTTCCTCTGTCCAGGTTTAACCAATGGAACGGACTGCAGCCCCGAGCACAGACACTACTACCCCCCCCTCTCCCACGCAGCATTGCTAAAGCACTTTGCAGCACCGGCGAGTTGCATTTGGAAGCTTGTATTATGTCAGCGCTCTCCCGGTTTATAGAAACCAGTCAAGGTTTCTATAGGGGGGTAGGATATAGTGTTCTAGATGAGGGAGTGATTCCAGAGGTGGGTGCTGAAAGTGTTTCAGGAAAAATAAGTTAATCCTCTGTGTAAATGTTGCGTTCACTGACAGTCACTTCCTTTTTCCAGTCTGTAAGCTCGCTGTGTTGGAGGTTGGATGGAAAAGTCGCAGTTTAGCTTCGCCATGTCAGAAACATGACAGAGCCCTTCCTTCAACAGGGCTTCAGACTACTCAGGTAGAGAGGAGCACCGGACTGAACAGATGTGGCTAATGGTAGTGGTGGAAAATAGGAGAACAGATGAGTGCCTGGGTGTGTAGGAGGACAGGGAATTGGCAGCTCTGTGTACTCAGTCATACAGCATTGACAAGAGAGCCAGAGGAGAGAAGGGAGAGTTGTGTGGATACAGGGAAGGAGTTGGAGGTTGATGCAGAGTTGTCTTGTTTAAACCAGTGGCCAGGGAACTGAACAGTGGTTAAACCTGGGGGTTAACATACCATTTCTAAAAAAAATCTGAATTTGTTTAGAAATGTCTCTACGGAGGCCAGTCTGCACCGGTATTTCCGTTGCATTCCTGAGTAGAATATAAATAAATACTCAGGAGGATGAAGGATTCATGGGTCGCTGACTAACACAGTCCTCTAACACACACACACCCTCTCACCACCATCCCAGGTGACCAGGTGCCCCTGCCTCACCTCTTCGTGCCAGTTCTCTCTGAACCAGACCATCTGGTCCACAATGCCCTCCAGAGAGGAGAGCAGGGTGGGGTGCAGCTCTCGCTGCATGTGCATGATCCTGCTGCAGCGCCACATAGGGGCCGTGGCCCTGATGGGGCCCGGGTCAGACGCCGAGTGGGTCTGGGCCCCCACCGAACTGGGCTGCTGCTGGCCCGAGTCTAGAGAGGAGAGGAGGAAGAGGTGGGGAGAGAGAAAAACGAGGTGTGAAGACAGTGGAGGCAGAATCGAGGGGTAGTGATGTGAGAAAGATGAGAGAGAAGAGAAAAGGAGAGAGTGTAGATAAAAGAAAAGGCATTAGGAAGCAAAAAGACAATGAGTTCTAAAATGCACTTCAAAGCCTGCAAAACAAAGTCATAGCTTTGTTTGATAAACGCTTTTCTTTAAGAAGTCAGTGAGCTAGAACCCTCCTGTATCTACAAGGTGAATACATAAATACGCTACTCAACAGTAGCGCCGCTTTCAAACACAGTCATACCCTTCGTGTCCAAAAGGGGACATAACATCACCTTTAATGTTCAAACCGTGGTGAAACCGGCACGCACACAACTTACCGCTCTTGTAGCGTTCCCTCTGCTCGATCTTGAGCGTCAGGTAGAGGGTGCGGATGGGGAAGTAGACTGCCTGGGGGTACACTCGTCCCACCTAGCAGACAGCGGGGGGGGGGGGGGTCAGATTACCATTCAAAGAAGAAGCTACCCTCAGAGATCTCATTGCACACAGGAGAGGAGTGTACGCTGCAGAGAATCCCAAAGAATATCCAACATTGATACCCTACAAGCAGCTGTGTAATGTGTAATGGAGATATGATATGAAACCCTGGAGGGTATTTCAGGTTCCAACAACTCTGTGGCTAAATTTAGAGGGTTGCCTTGGCTTAGACTGCTAGAGACTGACCTAAGTTCAGCGGCATTAACTTTATCCGCAAACTATACACTCCATAATCTACATTTCTACAGACGTCATCAAGACACCTCAGAAAACCAAACACGATTTGACACAAACAATCCAGGGAATAAACAGGATGGATGTAAGAGTTTGACAGGTGGACGGCCATAGGTGTGAGCTCAGCACCTTTTGCTAGGTGGGAGATAGAACGCCGAACAACTCAACACACGGGAGTTATGCACAGTGACAGTGAGGCCTTGATGACAGAGACAACAAGGTGGTTGAGCCCAGACCACAGCTCCTCTCAGGCCCCATTAGACTGACACCCTACACCCCTGTTCCCCTACCCTGCTGACAGAGGGGTGAGGAATAACCTGTAGGTGTAAAGAGACACCTCACTAACCCTGGCTCAGCCTCCCATTAACAGTACAGAGGGAGGGCTATGCTGGGTGATGGAGAGGAGGATGGAGGGATGGATAGATAAGTGGCAGCTTAGCAGGGCATTAAAGATGAGGCAGAAGGAGAGAAAGGAGGAGGAGCGTAAGGAGAGATCAGGCTCTTAATGGGAGATGAAGGATGTTATATTTTGGAGGGGGATTAGATTCGCTGTAGGACTGTTAACGCTGTGATTCATCTCTCCTCTGCTCCTCAGGGTTAACCTTCATTAATATTTCACTGTCTGTTTTTAAAGCATCACGCCGTGCGGCCGCCGCCCACAACACTAAATTATTCAGCGTCGCTAAGATAAAGGCTTCCATCCATTAAAAGGTGCTTTTCTCTTTTACAGACAGTCAACCTTTTCCCCTTCACTCATCATATGGTGAGGAGGAAGGCAGACGGGTGACAAAATGCTTCACCCATCCATTCCCCAAATACCAAACTGCAAAAGCCATTCATAAACCTCTCCATGATCTCACCATTACCTTAATAGGCTACAAAAAGGTTGAGAAACCCTGATTTAATAACTAAACAAACCATATTTATATCCCATTAAGCACATGATGTGGGCTTGTCTGACTCGCCTTAGAATAACGTGTTTCCACTTCACGTGAGAGATTATCTATAAATCTCTTCGCTCCCTCTTCTCCCACCCTCGCTGTCTCTTCTCTCCCATTTCCCGCTCTACTGGGTGGATAAGGGGTGTTTGATGTAGCCAAATAGTCTTTGAAGTTCCCACCTCTCAATTGCTCGGAAATAATACTCCATTAACGAAAAGCAAATTAGTCCCTTACTTTATTTGTCAGCTCTGTTCCTGCACTGCGGATGAGTTTGATATTAACTTAATATTCATTCCTTCTATAAATAATTGAAAAGGGCTCACTGGAGGAAGGGGAAGCCAATACATGAGGAGAGGAATCTGAATGGTTAATTTGATAAATAGAAAGTGCTGGAGAGACCACTCTGGCACTGAGTGCTGTTAATCCATCTCGATTAGGCTGACGTGCCTGCGCGCACACACACACACACACACACCTGTCCACTCAGTATTTACAGACGGACAGATGCAAGGCCAGATACAGATGGGGGAACATTTACATTTAGGAGAGGAGGATAGGAGTGCTTGTAGTACAGAAAGGTCCTTAGCTTGTCCGTCCCTGGTACAGGAAAGTTGAGAAACAAAATAAAAAACGAGGACCAAGGCACTTTTTATAGAATTAAAATATGAAGAGTGCCTTGGTGCTCCTTGTTTTTTTTGTTGACCAATTAACCCTTTGCCAAAGAGCACCAATCTAATAAGACCTATGGAGCAGCAATGCCTCCTCCTCCTTTTTTCTACCTTAGAATTACAACGAGCTGTGCTGTAGACAGATGGGCTTATTCTATGGACGGGAGGTGGGTACAGGCGTAGAATTACATATTACAACTTCATTGAATAGGATCTCTGTGGGTACGGGTGTTGTGAGTGGTCACAGGTGTGCTGTAGGTACACAGGTTGACGTACCTGGCTGATGAGGTTGAGCAGGGGTTTGCCCTCTGACCCCACCAGGCAGGTCAGGAGCTGTGGTATCCATGCCAACCACTGGATGGGCGGCACCCCGATGCAGTACTTGTCCACAGCATCCGCCAGGGTGTTCTTGTCATCAAAGCTCAGCAGCCACAGCACCTGGGAATGGGGGGCAGGAGAGAGAACAGTGACACCGTTAGAGGGAGGTTGCTGGCGAGCTCAGGCAGCATGGACACAAATTACATCAACATTTCAAATGGTGACTAAAGGGCTTAATTGCCTGTAATATCATCACCAGACCATCTCTGGAGCTCAGATCAGTGGCACACATGAACAGTGAGAGGGAGGTTGCGTTCCTTGGCAAGCTTTAGCCGCTTTGAGAAGGGGAGGAGTGGGTCACAGAGCAGGTGAACTCCCTCCTGGGGGGGCTGTTGATGGAGACATTAACCCCCCCACCCCCTATCAGCCAGCCAGCTAGGCCACACAGCTTGTGTATAATTACTGATAATCACTGGACATCTCTGCTCATCCATCAGGCTCTAAATGCTGCCAGGACCAGACCCAAGATGTGTCCCAAACAGAAAGCTATTCCCTATATAGTGCACTACTTTTGAAAAGTAGTACACTATATAGGGAGCCATTTGGGACACATCCCCGGTTACCGAGCCCCGGCCAGCCATCTCCTCTCTCCATACAATAGCAAGGGCAACATACACCCCCCCCCACCCCCTTGTGTGAGAGTGCACTGTTTAATGTTATCCCCCCAGAAACACCAGCCCAGAGGAAATGGAAGCTAATGGCCCTGATTATTTCTGTAAGAGCTGATTATAGTACTTGTGTGACGGCCAATATTCACAGCTAATACTGGAGAGGGAGAGACTTTTGTCCCGTTTCTCATTTTTACTACAGGTGAAAGAGTCAGGGGATCGTCATGTTAATGATGCCCTACTGCCCATTTAGTGTTTTCTATGCTGCTGTCCAATGTCCACCATCACACAAGAAGGATCCAATTACAGCATCTTACCTGGACATATTTCTACAACACAGAGCAGAAGATTCAACACCCCCCTGCAATAGCTTTGCTGTAGGACTATTAGCTACAACTGTCCGCCGTTTCTGGTACCACAGTCAGCTAGGTCATGACCTCCAGAGAGCGCATCAAAGGATCAGAGTGTGTACTACTGATTGGTCTGGTTGTTGGTGATGGTCAGTCTGAAGCAGAGGGGGAATTGGGGTGGCTGGTGAACTTGTATTCAGTCATTTTAGAGTGCAGCATGAGATTGACCCTCTAGAGCAGGGTTCCCCAACTGGCATACCAATATTTTCTGTGGTTCATTTTATTTGACTGCCAGGTTTCCTGAGAATTAATGAATATATATATAGTGTAGAAAACATTAAGGACAGCTTCCTAATATTGAGTTGTTGCCCCCCCCCCCCCCAGTTTAACCTGTACTCTCCCCTTTATCGACACAGATTAAAGTGGATTTAACAAGTGACATTGATAAGGGATCATAGCTTTAACATGCATTCATCCTTAATGTTTTGTACACTCAGTGTGTGCATACACACATACATAGAACAAAAATAACATGTAAAGGGTAGGCAACACATCTTCCACCCTGATCCTCAACACAGAGCCCCCCTCAGGGGGTGTGTGCTTAGTCCCCTCCTGTACTCCCTGTTTACCCACGAGTGCGTGGCCAAGAAGGACTCCAACACCATCATTAAGTTTGTAGACGACAACGATGGTAGCCCTGATCAGACAACGATGGGACGGCCTATAGGTAGATCAGAGACCTGGCCGCATGGTGCTAGGACAACCACCTCTCCCTCAATGTGAGCAAGACAAAAGGAGCTGATCGTGGACTACAGGAAAAGGAGGGCAGAACACGCCCCCACTCACAGCAACAGGGCTGTAGTGGAGCGGGTTGAGAGCTTCAAGTTCCTTGGTGTCCACCTCATCAACAAACTATCATGGTCCAAACACACCAAGACAGTCGTGAAGAGGGCACGACAACTCCTATTCCCCCTCAGGAGACTGAATTTGGCATGGGCATCCTCAAAAAAGTTATACAGCTGCACCACCGAGAGCATCCTGACCGGTTGCATCACCGCCAGCTATGGCAACTGCTCAGCATTCAACCATAACGTGCTACAGAGGGTAGTGCGTAGGGCCCAGTACATCACTGGGGCCAAGATTCCTGACAGCTATAACAGGCCACATGGTGGCGGTGGGGTTATGGTATGGGCAGGCATATGCTACGGATAACGAACACAATTGCATTTTTTTCTATGGCAATTTGAATACACAGAGGTACCGTGACGAGATCCTGAAGCCCATTGTCGTGCCATTCATCCGCCGCCATCAGCTCATCTTTCAGCATGATAATGCATGGCTCCATGTTGCAAAGATCTGTACACAATTCCTGGAAGCTGGAAATGTCCCAGTTCTTCCACGGCTTGCATACTCAGACATGTCACCTATTGAGCATGTTCGGAATGCTCTGGATCGACGTGTACGACATGTTCCAGTTCCCACCAATATCCAGCAACTTCGCACAGCCATTGAAGAGGATTGGGACAACATACTAAAATCAACAGCCTGTTCAACTCTATGTAAAGGAAGTGTGTCGCACTGCATGAGGTAAATGGTGTTCACAGCAGATACTGACTGGTTTTCTGACCCACGCCAAACTTCTTTTTTTTTAATGGCATCTGTGATCATTCCCAGTCATGTGAAATCGATAGATTAGGGCCTAATGAATTCATTTCAAATGACTGATTTCCAAATACTAAAATTGTTGCATGTTGGGGGGAAAATCAGCTCTAAGTTCCAAAATATTCCCACGCATAATAGAGAGATACATGTACTCATACACAAATGTATGCAAGGTTTGAAATTATTACGTTTTATACAAATATTATATCTGTTGTTTCGGCTTCTGGCAGTCAATTTGCAGTCTACAAATTATTTGTTGATATGTTCCGACCCCCTGACCATCCACTCAAGAAAAACAAATCGTCCTCAGACTGAATCTAGTTGATAATCCCTTCCCTAGAGAAAAGGAGACTATAGTAGTGATTGGTGGTAAAGAATAGATGGTGTTTCTTTGACATAGGTGCGCCACGCAAACAATCAGAAAGAGGAAGTGCTTTCTCTAAATACTCCATTTCGAGAACCTAGTTACAGCCCAGTGGAGTCAAAATGATGTCTAAATGAAAATAACTCCTACACACTGAAAACCATTTGTGGGTTTAAGTTCACAAGTGCTTTCCTGTTCATCCGTGTGAGACCTTCACAGGTGCTTTCCTGTTCATCCGTGAGAGAGACCTTCACAGGTGAAGTTGCAAGGCAAGCAAATAAACGTAACTCTAGCATTTTCACCATTTGTGATCCATAATATTAGCAGTTGCTTACACCGAATGATGGCATGCTAGAGCCATGTCCTTCACAGAAGCTGGAAGGTTACTAGTAGCTGTTCCTCATGAGGCATAGAACTCCAGCTCATCTATATGTGCTTGGATCACACGAGCAGAACTCCATCTCTAACCCACCTTGGCCAGGTACTTGCGTGACTTGCTCTCGTTCTGATGTCGGCAGGCGTGCAAGTAGCAGGTGAGGGCGGAGACACCCAGGTGCAGCTGGCGCTCCTTAACGAAGATGTTCTCCAGGTAGTCCCCCCACATGGCCCAGGCCTTCACCAGGACATCATGCATCTGGACCGCTGCCGAGAACGCCTTGTTGGCCTCCTCTGACCTGGAGAGGGGGAGTAATGAAGAGTGAGTAAGGGAGAAGGGAGAATAGAGGAGAAAGAGGGGGGGAAATGAAGAGTGAGTAAGGGAGAAGGGAGAATAGAGGAGAAAGAGGGGGGGAAATGAAGAGTGAGTAAGGGAGAAGGGAGAATAGAGGAGAAAGAGGGGGGGGAAATGAAGAGTGAGTAAGGGAGAAGGGAGAATAGAGGAGAAAGAGGGGGGGAAATGAAGAGTGAGTAAGGGAGAAGGGAGAATAGAGGAGAAAGAGGGGGGGAAATGAAGAGTGAGTAAGGGAGAAGGGAGAATAGAGGAGAAAGAGGGGGGGAAATGAAGAGTGAGTAAGGGAGAAGGGAGAATAGAGGAGAAAGAGGGGGGGAAATGAAGAGTGAGTAAGGGAGAAGGGAGAATAGAGGAGAAAGAGGGGGGGAAATGAAGAGTGAGTAAGGGAGAAGGGAGAATAGAGGAGAAAGAGGGGGGGAAATGAAGAGTGAGTAAGGGAGAATAGAGGAGAAAGAGGGGGGGGAAATGAAGAGTGAGTAAGGGAGAAGGGAGGATAGAGGAGAAAGAGGGGGGGGGAAATGAAGAGTGAGTAAGGGAGAAGGGAGGATAGAGGAGAAAGAGGGGGGGAAATGAAGAGTGAGTAAGGGAGAAGGGAGAATAGAGGAGAAAGAGGGGGGGAAATGAAGAGTGAGTAAGGGAGAAGGGAGAATAGAGGAGAAAGGGGGGGGGGAAATGAAGAGTGAGTAAGGGAGAAGGGAGAATAGAGGAGAAAGAGGGGGGGAAATGAAGAGTGAGTAAGGGAGAAGGGAGAATAGAGGAGAAAGAGGGGGGGGGAAATGAAGAGTGAGTAAGGGAGAAGGGAGAATAGAGGAGAAAGAGGGGGGGAAATGGGAAGATAAGGAGAAAGAGGGGGATGGGGATATGGAGAGGAAGAGAGAATAGAGGGGAGAGTACGTTGAGAGAGAATAGAGGGGATGAAGGATGTAGCAAAATGGAGATTGGGAAAGGGTAGAGTACGGCAGAGAGCGAGGATAGTGTTAAAATTATATTTAGAATATGTATATCAATAGCGATCAGTTTTAAAACTTCCCCTCATCGACAAGGCTCTCCTCCCATTATTACGGCTAGCGCTAGAAAGTAACATGACTACGTCAGTGAAGGTCTAGAGCGTTTAATGTTGTGGAGTATGTCAGAGCCAGCCACACAGTATTACAGCAGCTTAACAGCGTCGCAACATGTCATCAACGTCACAAAGCAGGTAATGGCGCCGTATACTGGAATAAACTTTAACCCAGAAGAGGATTCTTGATCCTGCTTTCAGAATCTGGAACTCACGGCTCAAGTGTTCAGCTCCAGTTTATAGCTGAAAATACCAAGAAGAGCGAGGGAGACAGACAGACAAGGTGGAACCTGGCAGAGACCTACGTTTGAATGTTGTTTATGCTGAAAACTATGTACAGTCATCAACCGCTTTCAAAGACATAAAACATTTGAATAATTTTACAACCAATTCAGGAATTGATTAAGGAATAAGGGGCAAGGCACCCCATAAAAAAATAAACATCTGCCCCTTAGTCAAAATAAAAACACTTGTCTGTAAACAAAACAAGAGCTCAACAGGACTTAGTCAAACAACCTTTCCCTACCATTTTGGGAGAGGTTTCAAACAGCGAGGAGAAAGCACACCTGCTTTAAAATGGCTCGCGGGCCAATCAATTATAAAGGGTTACTATAACAACATATTTGGCATTGCCATAAAGGAACATGGAGGCTGATTGCTGTGGGAGTCTAAACCAGGCCCCTCCAGACATACTTTATGTGCTCGTCACATTGGCCGTGTCAAAGTACATAAACAGTTTCTCCTCAGCGGGAGTGGAGTAGAGGGGGAGAAACGCCCAGAGTGTCAAGTCACACACAGATACACCACTTAACTGTACGCCCCAACTGTCTACCCCAGGCCCAAACCCCAGGCCCAAAGCGGTTCATACTCCCGCAGAGTGAGTGTGTGTATGTGTGCGTGTGTGTTCGTAATGACTGTGTTGGGTCCTTACTGCTGAGGTTAGGCTAAGTTCTGCTGATACCAGAGATTCCAGTAAATTGCCAGCGAGTTAATTATTTGGGCGCGGATATTTAATAAGCTATCCCCCATTTTTATTTCACCCCCGCGGGGAGCCGTCATGTCAGGGCTGATGAGGAGAGTGGGCACTGAAGGGTGAGGGGGAAAGTGGGTTGTGTGTGGATGTGTGATTTGGGAAGGGCATAGAGAGGGTTGTGTGTGTGTGTGTGTGTGTGTGTGTGTGTGTGTGCGTGCGTGCATGTTTGTGTGTGCGGGTATGTGAGATTGGGGAAGGGAACAGAGGCATGTGTGTTTGCTCTGCAGGCACTCCCTGTAGTGAGAACGTAGTGTAGACACAGGCGTGTGTGTGTGTTTGCTCTGCAGGCACCCCCTGTAGTGAGAACGTAGTGTAGACACAGGCGTGTGTGTGTTTGCTCTGCAGGCACTCCCTGCAGTGAGAACGTAGTGTAGACACAGGTGTGTGTGTGTTTGCTCTGCAGGCACCCCATGTAGTGAGAACGTAGTGTAGACACAGGTGTGTGTGTGTGTTTGCTCTGCAGGCACTCCCTGCAGTGAGAACGTAGTGTAGACACAGATGTGTGTGTGTTTGCTCTGCAGGCACTCCCTGCAGTGAGAACGTAGTGTAGACACAGGTGTGTGTGTGTGTGTTTGCTCTGCAGGCACTCCCTGCAGTGAGAACGTAGTGTAGACACGGGCGTGTGTTGAGGACACGGTTAGAAATAAGAGTCTGAGATTAGAACCTGAGTCCGTCACCAAGTCAACCTGAAGAGCTCATTCATACACTCAGACAGTCATACACTCAGACAGTCAGTCATACTCAGCCATCACTTGTAACGGTCTAGAGGAGTACATACTTGTTGATCTGAGCCAGGAACATGCCTTTGAGAGCGTAGAACTCAGCTGTCATCTCCTTGGTGAAGTACTTCAGGTTGGTTGACTCTATCACCTCCAGACCCTACAGAGGGAGATGAAAACAACTTTGTTCACCAAATATACTCAGTCACTATTTAGAAAGTGAATTTCAATAAGCGCTCTTTCATCATTTAAGATCATGTATTTCAAAAGGCATTGAAGTGAAGTCTTCAATGGGGTTTTTAAAAATGGGGGAAAAAACTTCAGACAGGGGAACATTTATCAGATAAAAAAGGTCTTATCATCATCAATAAAACATACTTCATGTAATAATATATTCCATTTAGCAGACGCTTTTATCCAAAGTGACTTAGTCAGGCACACATGTACAAACAGGTGGTCCCGGGGATTGAACCCTCTACGCTGGCGTTGCAAGCGTCATGCTCTACCAACTGAGCTCCAAATGACCACTTCCTCACCTGCATACACTCGTTCTTGCCCATGACCCCTGCCAGCTGCAGGTAACATTTGACCTGCTGGCGGATCTTCTGGAAGCAGTCTATGATGGGCACCGTGGGGATGGTGTGGATACGACTCAGGATGTCCAGAGACACGTTCACAAGACCCTGAGGGGAAGCATACAGGTTCATAACATTCAAAATAGTAATAACATTATAATACAGGGCCTTCAGTAAGTACTTTATCCACAGTGTTACTAAGTGGGATTAAAAATACATTTAAATTGTAATTTATGGTCATCGATCTACACAAAATACTCCAGTGTCAAAGTGGAAGGAAATGTTGAATATTGATTAGATAAGTATTCAACCCCAATCACCTTTGGCAGCGATTACAGCTGTGAGTCTTTCTGGGTAAGTCTAAGAGCTTTGCACACCTGGATTTGCACACCTTTTAAAACTCTTCAAGCACTCAAGTTGGTTATTGATCATTGCTAGACAGCCATTTTCAAGTCTTGTCATAGATTGTCAAGTTGATTTAATTAAGTCAACTGTAACTAGGCCATTCAGGAACAGTCAATGTCATCTTGGTTTATGTTATTGTCCTGCTGAAAGGTGAATTCGTCCCCCAGTGTTTGTTGGAAAGCAGACAACCAGGTTTTCTGGGATTTTGGCTGTTATTCCATTTTATCCTAAAAACTCCTTTCAAACCAGCGTAAAAATATAATTAGTGGTACTCAGTGAAGTATTGCATTGGATTTGCCTCAAACAATGCTTTGTATTCAGCATAAAAAGTATGTAGTATTACTTATTACTTGTTGCAAACAGGATGCATTTTTTTAAATATTTTTATTCTGTACAGGCTTCCTTTTCACTCTGTCATTTAGGTTAGTATTGTGGAGTATCTACAATGTTGATCCATCCTCAGTTTTCACATCACAGCCATTGTAATAGTTTTAAAATCACCATTGGACTCTGGTTTTCTTCCTATCCGGCAACGGAGTTTGGAAAGACGCCTATATCTTTGTAGTGACTGGGTGTGACACACCATCTAAAGCCTGATTATTAACTTCACCGTGCTCCAAGCGAAATTCAAATGTCTTTATTTTAATTTCTTCTTCTTCTTCTTTTTTTTTTTTTACATATTTACCAATCCATGCCCTTCTTGAAAGGCATTGGAAAATCTCCCTGGTCTTTGTTGTGAAATCTGTGCTTAAAATTCATGACTGATTGAGGGACCTTACAGATAATTGGTCTGTAAGGTCCCTCAGAAATAATGTTAACCACTATTATTGAACACAGAATTAGGGCTGGGCAATTCAAAACTTATGGGCAATTCACAATATACCATGTGTACAAAACATTAGGTACGCCTGCTCTTTCCATGACAGACTGACAAGATAATTCCAGGTGAAAGCTATAATCTCTTATTGATGTCACTTGTTAAATCCACTTCAGTGTAGATGAAGGGGAAGAGACAGGTTGAAGAAGGATTTTTAAGCCTTGATACAGGTATTGTGTATGTGTGCCATTCAGAGGGTGAGTGAGAAAGACAAAAGATGTAAGTGCCTTTGAACGGGGTATAGTAGTGTCAAGAACTACAACGCTGCTGGGGTTTTCACGCAAAACAGTTTCCCGTGTGTGTCAAGAATGGTCCACCACCCAAAGGACATCCAGCCAACTTGACAACTGTCAGAAGCATTGGAGTCAACATGGGCCAGTATCCCTGTGGAACGCTTTCAACACCTTGTAGAGTCCACGCCCTGATGAATTGAGGCTGTTCTGAGGGCACTAGTGGGTGCAACTCAATATTTGTAATGTGTTAATGTTTTCTACATTCAGTGTTACCCTCAATTTTTTGTTTGTTTTTAAACCTCTGAATAAGCTTTGTAGTACAATTAAAAGATCACTACACCACATTTCAAAAAGTCAGGAACAATCTAATGAATTCAGGGCTTCTAAAATGATACGAAGGCTAAACATAAGCCTTCCACAACCATAAGACCTACTAATAAAATGACCTAAATAGTTTTACCTGCTTTATTTTGCAAAAATCACTTCAGCCAACTTGGATGTATTTGCTTGCTAACAAGGTAGAAGAGTTGACCTGTTATGAATAAACGCTTGTCTCCCAACTGGTTGAACAACTGGAAATCAAGTGGCTTACCTGGAGAAAAATCACCCTACTTCTCAGAATGAGAACGATATGCCAATTCCATAGAAAAAGTCAAGTTATGCACATTGCACAATTATAAAACACAAACTAGACGGCACATAAGTCTGTGGCTAAAATGCTGCTGGGGTACTGCAATGCCGTGCGCGACTGAAACTGAGCATTAATTTTCCACACTGATTTTGACTCCTGAACTTATTTCGGCTTGCCATAACAAAGGGCTTGAACACTTTGACACAAGATGTTTCAGCTTTTCATTTAATTAATTTGTAATACAAAATCTAAAAACAGAATTCGCTCAGTGACAATCTCTAAATTCAGGCTGTAACAACAAAATGTGGAAAAGGAGAGTGGTGTGAATACTTTAAATGTGCCATTTTATCCAAAGCTCATGCATGCATACATTTTTTTGTATGGGTGGCCCGTGGGAATCGAACCCACGATCCTTGGCATTGCAAGCACCATGCTCTACCAACTGAGCCACACAGGAGTTGGAAACAATTCAATTCATAAATTGGAAAACCATCAAAAGAATGGGACATTTTATTTTCAATGCTCTAATCTAATCTTCCATTTCCAGATTTGGCAACTGAAATTAAATCCAACCCTGGTGAACACGTAATCTTGGCAGATAGTGATTTATCACACAGTGAGCATGGTACCTGTTTGCGTCCTATCTTGCCATATTGGATGATGGCAGAGGCGGAGGCGTGGACCCCCAGCATGGCATTGCTGGTGTTGGGGTCGTGCTGCGTGTTGGTCTCATACGCCGTCACGATGGCTGGGATAGGAAGGAGGAGAACAAGATGTCACTACAGTCCAGTCAGTGTAGAGTAGAGGGGGCTCCATATTATTGAGCTTGACTATGTAACAAAGTTAATTTGGATGAAAGCATTAGAAATATAACTAAGGATGAATATCAAAGACAATGATGTCTCATGTTCTCGAGTTTTGTCATCATAGCTGTAGTAGTTTCATCGCAGCACTAAAGCTGCCACAGACATCTTTCAGGATGCTAAGTCTGAATGGTTTCAAAGTCACTGCAGGACAACGCCTGGCACCACAGCGTGTGTCATGTTATAGAGGACACAGACAACAACGAGACCAAATTTTTAAATTCACTCAACTCTCCCTTTATTTACCATGTCTCCTCATCTTCTACCTCCAATTTGTTCCATCTTTCCCCTCTGTTTTTTGTACTGTTCTTTCCTTCCCCTTGTCCTTTTCATATCCACTCCTCCTTCCTCCCCCTCTTTGCCACAGAGTTTCATCTCTTCTTATCTCCAGCTCTTTCCCTCCCTCCAAACTTAGTCTGTGCTGTCATGCAGTCCCTTGGCATTGCTTCCCCCTCCCCTCCGCTACCTCTCCTTCACACTCACTGTCTGTCTCTTCTCGCCCCCTCTCATATGTATGTGTGTGTGTGTGTGTGTGTGTGTCATGCAGAGTAAACAAGTCATTTAGAGAGCTGACATTTGGGAAGGTAGAGAGAGCCTGAGGGGTTCAGCTCACTATGGCCTTTTAGAGTTGTCCCCATTGTGAGTAACAATAGGTGTGAGACCTACCCTGGTAGTGGTGCTGCCGCCACATGAAGATGCTGCTCCAGTGGGAGAGGTCATCAGAGACGATGGGCAGCCTGTTCCTCCAGGTCTTCACCACAGTTTTCATGTCGTGGAGGCTGGTGTTACGGCCCAGGTTAGCTGGCTGCAGTCCGGCGTTGATCTGGGCCGCCTCCTGGAGCTCGATGATCTGCTGGGCAGCCTGGTTGGGGAGGAGAGGGGTGGGAAAGTTTAAGGGTTTTGAGAGAATGGAGGAATGGAGAGAGAAGGGGAGGAGATGAAGAAAGAATGAGTGTGGAGAACAGTGGTGACAGGAAATAATTGGAAAGAGAGTGCGAGAGAGAGAGCGCGCGAGACAGAGGGCCAGGGTAAACAGAGAAAGAGAAGGAGGGGTACAGAAGACGGAGGGATGAGACTTGGCAGGATTTCTGTTCTTTCTCTATGACAGTAAGAAAGGCAGGATGTCCAGGCCAATTCCAAACCCATTAGCCCACTGTATTACAGGCTTATGATGGCTATTGGAAAAACCTTCTCTGAAATGAGGTCCGAGAAGCAAACACCTGATAGTTGATAAGCCACTTTGATCCATCTATTTACCTTCAGGGACAGAACATCATATTAAGGCTAGGGCTGGTGACAGGGACAGAACATCATTAAGGCTAGGGCTGGTGACAGGGACAGAACATCATATTAAGGCTAGGGCTGGTGACAGGGACAGAACATCATTAAGGCTAGGGCTGGT
This sequence comes from Oncorhynchus clarkii lewisi, assembly GCF_045791955.1. Lineage (NCBI taxonomy): Eukaryota > Metazoa > Chordata > Actinopteri > Salmoniformes > Salmonidae > Oncorhynchus > Oncorhynchus clarkii. The sequence goes on from NC_092166.1 coordinate 65,294,942, forward strand.
GGCAGGGACAGAACATCATATTAAGGCTAGGGCTGGTGGCAGGGACAGAACATCATATTAAGGCTAGGGCTGATGACAGGGACATAACATCATTAAGGCTAGGGCTGGTGGCAGGGACAGAACATCATATTAAGGCTAGGGCTGGTGGCAGGGACAGAACATCTTATTAAGGCTAGGGCTGGTGGCAGGGACAGAACATCATTAAGGCTAGGGCTGGTGACAGGGACAGAACATCATATTAAGGCTAGGGCTGGTGGCAGGGACAGAACATCATTAAGGCTAGGGCTTGTGACAGGGACAGAACATCATTAAGGCTAGGGCTGGTGACAGGGACAGAACATCATTAAGGCTAGGGCTGGTGACAGGGACAGAACATCATTAAGGCTAGGGCTGGTGACAGAACATCATATTAAGGCTAGGGCTGGTGACAGGGACAAATCATTATTAAGGCTAGGGCTGGTGACAGGGACACAACATCATATTAAGGCTAGGGCTGGTGACAGGGACAGAACATCATTAAGGCTAGGGCTGGTGACAGAACATCATATTAAGGCTAGAGCTGGTAACATAACATCATATTAAGGCTAGGGCTGGTGACAGGGACAGAACATCATATTAAGGCTAGGGCTGGTGACAGGGACAGAACATCATATTAAGGCTAGGGCTGGTGACAGGGACAGAACATCATATTAAGGCTAGGGCTGGTGGCAGGGACAGAACATCATTAAGGCTAGGGCTGGTGACAGAACATCATATTAAGGCTAGGGCTGGTGACAGGGACAGAACATCATATTAAGGCTAGGGCTGGTGACAGGGACAAATCATTATTAAGGCTAGGGCTGGTGACAGGGACACAACAGCATATTAAGGCTAGGGCTGGTGACAGAACATCATATTAAGGCTAGGGCTGGTGACAGAACATCATATTAAGGCTAGGGCTGGTGACAGGGACAGAACATCATATTAAGGCTAGGGCTGGTGACAGGGACAGAACATCATTAAGGCTAGGGCTGGTGACAGAACATCATATTAAGACTAGAGCTGGTAACATAACATCATATTAAGGCTAGGGCTGGTGACAGGGACAGAACATCATATTAAGGCTAGGGCTGGTGACAGGGACAGAACATCATATTAAGGCTAGGGCTGGTGACAGGGACAGAACATCATATTAAGGCTAGGGCTGGTGTAAGGGACAGAACATCATATTAAGGCTAGGGCTGGTGACAGAACATCATATTAAGGCTAGGGCTGGTGACAGAACATCATATTAAGGCTAGGGCTGGTGACAGGGACAGAACATCTTATTAAGGCTAGGGCTGGTGGCAGGGACAGAACATCATTAAGGCTAGGGCTGGTGACAGGGACAGAACATCATATTAAGGCTAGGGCTGGTGACAGGGACAGAACATCATTAAGGCTAGGGCTGGTGACAGGGACAGAACATCATATTAAGGCTAGGGCTGGTGACAGAACATCCTATTAAGGCTAGGGCTGGTGACAGGGACAGAACATCCTATTAAGGCTAGGGCTGGTGGTAGGGACAGAACATCATTAAGGCAAGGGTTGGTGACAGGGACAGAACATCATATTAAGGCTAGGGCTGGTGGCAGGGACAGAACATCATTAAGGCTAGGGCCTGTGACAGGAACAGAACATCATTAAGGCTAGGGCTGGTGACAGGGACAGAACATCATATTAAGGCTAGGGCTGGTGGCAGGGACAGAACATCATTAAGGCTAGGGCTGGTGACAGAACATCATATTAAGGCTAGGGCTGGTAACAGAACATCATATTAAGGCTAGGGCTGGTGACAGGGACAGAACATCATATTAAGGCTAGGGCTGGTGACAGGGACAGAACATCATTAAGGCTAGGGCTGGTGACAGGGACAGAACATCATTAAGGCTAGGGCTGGTGACAGGGACAGAACATCATATTAAGGCTAGGGCTGGTGACAGGGACAGAACATCATTAAGGCTAGGGCTGGTGACAGGGACAGAACATCATATTAAGGCTAGGGCTGGTGACAGAACATCCTATTAAGGCTAGGGCTGGTGACAGGGACAGAACATCCTATTAAGGCTAGGGCTGGTGGTAGGGACAGAACATCATTAAGGCAAGGGTTGGTGACAGGGACAGAACATCATATTAAGGCTAGGACTGGTGGCAGGGACAGAACATCATTAAGGCTAGGGCCTGTGACAGGAACAGAACATCATTAAGGCTAGGGCTGGTGACAGGGACAGAACATCATATTAAGGCTAGGGCTGGTGGCAGGGACAGAACATCATTAAGGCTAGGGCTGGTGACAGAACATCATATTAAGGCTAGGGCTGGTAACAGAACATCATATTAAGGCTAGGGCTGGTGACAGGGACAGAACATCATATTAAGGCTAGGGCTGGTGACAGGGACAGAACATCATTAAGGCTAGGGCTGGTGACAGGGACAGAACATCATTAAGGCTAGGGCTGGTGACAGGGACAGAACATCATTAAGGCTAGGGCTGGTGACAGGGACAGAACATCATATTAAGGCTAGGGCTGGTGACAGGGACAGAACATCATATTAAGGCTAGGGCTGGTGACAGGGACAGAACATCATATTAAGGCTAGGGCTGGTGACAGGGACACAACATCATTAAGGCTAGGGCTGGTGGCAGGGACAGAACATCATATTAAGGCTAGGGCTGGTGGCAGGGACATAACATCATATTAAGGCTAGGGCTGGTGACAGGGACAGAACATAATTAAGGCTAGGGCTGGTGACAGAACATCATATTAAGGCTAGGGCTGGTAACATAACATCATATTAAGGCTAGGGCTGGTGACAGGGACAGAACATCATATTAAGGCTAGGGCTGGTGACAGAACATCATATTAAGGCTAGGGCTGGTGGCAGGGACAGAACATCATTAAGGCTAGGGCTGGTGACAGGGACAGAACATCATTAAGGCTAGGGCTGGTGACAGGGACAGAGCATAATTAAGGCTAGGGCTGGTGACAGGGACAGAACATCATTAAGGCTAGGGCTGGTGACAGGGACAGAACATCATTAAGGCTAGGGCTGGTGACAGAACATCATATTAAGGCTAGGGCTGGTGGCAGGGACAGAACATCATATTAAGGCTAGGGCTGGTGACAGGGACAGAACATCATTAAGGCTAGGGCTGGTGACAGGGACAGAACATCATTAAGAGTAGGGCTGGTGACAGGGACAGAACATCATATTAAGGCTAGGGCTGGTGACAGGGACACAACATCATTAAGGCTAGGGCTGGTGACAGGGACAGAACATCATTAAGGCTAGGGCTGGTGGCAGGGACACAACATCATATTAAGGCTAGGGCTGGTGGCAGGGACAGAACATCATTAAGGCTAGGGCTGGTGACAGAACATCATATTAAGGCTAGGGCTGGTGACAGGGACAGAACATCATATTAAGGCTAGGGCTGGTGACAGGGACAGAACATCATATTAAGGCTAGGGCTGGTGACAGGGACAGAACATCATATTAAGGCTAGGGCTGGTGACAGGGACAGAACATCATATTAAGGCTAGGGCTGGTGGCAGGGACAGAACATCATATTAAGGCTAGGGCTGGTGGCAGGGACAGAACATCATATTAAGGCTAGGGCTGGTGACAGGGACAGAACATCATATTAAGGCTAGGGCTGGTGACAGAACATCATATTAAGGCTAGGGCTGGTGACGGTGACAGAACATCATATTAAGGCTAGGGCTGGTGACAGGGACAGAACATCATATTAAGGCTAGGGCTGGTGACAGAACATCATATTAAGGCTAGGGCTGGTGACAGGGACAGAACATCATATTAAGGTTAGGGCTGGTGACAGGGACAGAACATCATATTAAGGCTAGGGCTGGTGACAGGGACAGAACATCATTAAGGCTAGGGCTGGTGGCAGGGACAGAACATCATTAAGGCTAGGGCTGGTGGCAGGGACAGAACATCATTAAGGCTAGGGCTGGTGACAGGGACAGAACATCATATTAAGGCTAGGGCTGGTGACAGAACATCATATTAAGGCTAGGGCTGGTGACAGAACATCATATTAAGGCTAGGGCTGGTGACATGGACAGAACATCATATTAAGGCTAGGGCTGGTGGCAGGGACAGAACATCATTAAGGCTAGGGCTGGTGACAGAACATCATATTAAGGCTAGGGCTGGTGACAGGGACAGAACATCATATTAAGGCTAGGGCTGGTGGCAGGGACAGAACATCATTAAGGCTAGGGCTGGTGACAGAACATCATATTAAGGCTAGGGCTGGTGACAGAACATCATATTAAGGCTAGGGCTGGTGACAGGGACAGAACATCATATTAAGGCTAGGGCTGGTGACAGGGACAGAACATCATATTAAGGCTAGGGCTGGTGACAGGGACAGAACATCATATTAAGGCTAGGGCTGGTGACAGGGACAGAACATCATATTAAGGCTAGGGCTGGTGGCAGGGACAGAACATCATATTACTTTAATGGCTAATCACTTCTTTCAGACAAAGACTAAAAGGTATGTAGTCTCCATTCTGAAGGGTCTAATTTATTTGTTCTATTTAACCAGGTAGGTTGACTGAGAACACATTCTCATTTACAGCAACGACCTGGGGAATAGTTACAGGGAAGAGGGGATGAATGAGACAATTGGAAGCTGGGGATGATTAGGTGAATGATGGTATGAAGGCCAGACTGGGGATTTAGCCAGGACACCGGGGTTAACACCCCTACAATAAGTGCCATGGGATCTTTAGTGAGTACAGACAGTCTAAACCGGGATATGAAATGCTGTTGAGCTGCTAGAATCTACACACGAATGACGATCAATCATTTTCATCAACCCATCAATCAAGATTAATACTAAAGCCAACGATCAATATAGCTGGTGTAAATTCATTGGAAAGTCCTTTATTTTGATGGCTTGATTCCGAATGCAGTTTGATTCTAGTTATTTACCTGCAGAAAGCCTTTGTTTTAGAGGCTCTCCGGGCTTTAAGTGTATGGTACTGAAATAAAGATTTACGACTGCTGAGTTCACTAAGCAGGAAAGAAAAGTTGTTTTCCTGCTTTTATAATGAATGGGACCACAGACAAATGAATGTAGCAGCACGCAATTCAAATAGCTGCCTTCAAAAGAGAAACGTCCTGAATCGGTCGGTGGACCGACCAAATCAAATCACCAGAAACAAAATAAATTGGGCAGTACAATATTCTCACAATTATCTGTTAATATCAGCCGATGGCACATTTATAACCTTCATTTTGGAGTGGCCATTCATCATGCAAATGTAATTTTGGAACAGGTATTTATTCAAACACTATCTGATGGGGGGGGGGGGAAGCAATTACAGACAGTCTAAAGTTACTGCCTCGGTCTCGCTACTTTACTTTCTGTCTCCATTTCTTTTCCTCTCACTCCCCTCTCCTCTTTCGTCCATTTTATTTCCCTCTCCTCTTTCTTTTCCTCCTTCTCAGTCTGTCTCACTCCATTATCTCCCTCCCTCTTGTTTGTATTGCACTTTCAGGGAAGTGTTTTCCCCTCTTCATTCCCAGAAAACAGATTATCAGTGTTTTCCCCAGTAAATTGGCTGGGATCACTGATCGACTCTTCATTTGGCAATACAGTGATCAAAAGAGATGTGTTCCAGACTTTTATTTCATTTTGATTAAGAATTGAGACATATTCAGGTGGTGCTTGTGTCTGCCTCCCTCATCTCTTACCTGAAGTAGTGGTGTGTGTACATGGGACACGATGTGAGGCAGTCTCCTCCACTCCCGTATGGCCAGACTGGAGGCCATCTCCACCAGCCGTTCTATGAAGTTGAGCTGCTGCTCCTCTGGATGGCAGATAGCCAGGTAACCACGGTGCATGTTCACCTTCCACGCCATCTCCTTAGGACAACTCAGCTCCACCTTACAGATTAGAGACAGGTTACACACCCACACACACGTTCGGTGCATATGAGAAAGTGAGCCTATTTGGACTGCAATTCTTTGTGTGCATCTCAAGTGAATTACTTCATGCCACTGTCACAAAGCAGCACTCTAACAGGACACAATACACCAGCTGTTCAATTCATTCTCCTCATCATTTTTAAAAGGCCTGAGTGGTTAATGAATAATCAGCCTGACACGGAGGTGAGCAGAGACTATATTGATCAGACCACTGAGTGCATTAACCACAACACTAACAAAAGCCCAATGGGAGCCTGCCTTCTGCGCAGTCAAACCTGTGAAACATTATTAGGTGTGTGTGTGTGTGTGTCTTGGTCTGTGTGTGTTGATGGGGGAGAGAATTACAGCGATCGTTCAATGTGCACTTATCACAGACGAGGGATAGGTGATGAATCTCCCGTAGACAGTGGTGGCCTTATCAGAGGCTGTTTAATTGAAAGCTGGGCCATTCAGATAGACAGAGCCTCACCACAACAGCAGCAGCCTGCTGTACTCTGTCTTCTACCACCGCCACGTAACAAAACACACAACAGATTTTGGGCCAATTAATCACACAGACACGTAAATATTATTAGATCTATGCAAAACCATGGAGGAACGAGAGAGAGAGAGAGAGGGGGGCAACCAGTGGAGCAAACATTGTAATTACAAACCATATTTATTTTCCTTTAAAACTTCAAAAACTTGCATTGTTACAACACTCTACATAGCCAATAATAACATTTGAAATGTCTATTCTTTTAAAAATTGTGTAATGTTTACAAAATGTTCCTTGTTTGTTGTCTATTCCATTTGCTTTGGCAATGTAAACATATGTTTCCCATGCCAAGAGACCGAGAAAGAGAGAGAGACTGAATGTAAGAGGCTGCTAGTTAAAAGGTTTTGCTGGACAGTTTAATGAGATGTCACCTCAGGACAGTGGCTCGTTTCAAAATCTCCTTGAGCGGAAAGCAAGGCAGGAGTATTTGTTATGTGTCAGCTACTATCACGTTCCCTCCTCTACTCTGCTTTAGAAAACACGAGGCTGATAAATTAACCTTCCTAACGACTGCCAAACTACATTTCCACAGCTTTACGAGAGTTCTGGAGCTGGGAACCAGACCTCAGCTGAGTGTGTGTGTGTGTCTGTCTGTCTGACTGTCTATGTGCGCTTGTGTGGTCTGTGTATAGCCGTGTCAGCGTGTATGTGTGTTGGGCATCCCCTACCTGTACCAGCGCTTCCTTCATGGCGCCCCAGTTGGAGACTCTCCAGGCACACTCCAGTACCAGGTAGGGGTTGCTGTTGCCTTTCGACTGGCCGTACTCTGTCAGAGGCTCCCACTGGTTCAACTCTTTAGAACAGCTGCAGAAACAGGGAGGAGAGTTGATATCAAGATGAATACCAGTTCTCATCGACGGGGCTGTAGTGGAACAGGTTGAGAGCGTCAAGTTCCTTGGGGTCCACATCACCAACAAACTATCATGGCCCAAACGCACTAAGACAGTCGTGAAGAGGGCTTGACAAAACCTATTCCCCCTCAGGAGACTGAAAAGATTTGGCATGGGTCCTCAGACCCTAAAAAGGCATCACTGCCTGGTATGGCAGCTGCTCGGCCTCCAACCGCAAGGCACTACAGAGGGTAGTGCGTACGGCCCAGTACAGCCTTAAGCTTCCTGCCATCCAGGGCCTCTATACCAGGCGGTGTCAGAGGAAGGCCCTAAAAATTGTCAACGACTCCAGCCACCCTAGTCATAGACTGTTCTCTCTGCTATCGCACGGCAAGCGGTACCGGAGCGCCAAGACGAGGTCCAAAAGGCTTCTTTTAACAGGTTCTACCACCAAGCCATAAGGCTCCTGAACAGCTAATCAAAGGACTACCCAGACCCCTCTTTTACGCTGCTGCTACTCTGTTTATAATCTATGCATTGTCACTAACTACCAACTCTACCTACATGAACATATTACCTCAACTAACCGGTTCCCCCACACCGGTACCCCCTGTATATAGCCTCACTTATTTTACTGCTGCTGTTTAATTATTTGTTATTTTTCATAATAACTTCTTAAAGCATTGTTGGTTAAGGGCTTGTAAGTAAGCATTTCACTGTAAGGTCTACACCGGTTGTATTTGGCACATGTGACAAATAACATTTGAATAATATACACTGAGTGTACAAAACATAAGGAACACCTTCCTAATATTGAGTCGCCCTCAGAACAGCCTCAATTCATCAGGGAATGGACTCTACAAGGTGTTGAAAGCATTCCACAGGGATGCTGGCCCATGTTGACGCCAATGCTTCCCACATGTGTATCAGTTAGCTGGATGTCTTTTGGATGATGGACCAGTCTTGATACACACGGGAAACTGTTGAGCATGGAAAAACCTAACAGCGTTGCAGTTCTTGACACATTCAAACCGGTAATCCTGGCACCTACTACCATACCCTGTTCAAAGGCTCCTAAATATTTTGTCTTGCCAGTTCACCCTCTGAATGGCACACACACAATTCATGGCTCAATGCTTAAAAATCCTCCCATTTATCTACACTGATTGAAGTGGATTTAATAAGTGCCATCAATAAGGGATCATAGCTTTCACCTGGATTCACCTGGTTAGTCTCATGGAAAGAGGTGTTCATAATGTCATGGAAGGAACATGTAGTTATTTTATACACCATTAATTACATGGCAAATACAAATATTATATAGCAACTGCATAGTTCTGACAGTAATTATGCAGTTATTACACCTACCAGGGATAAACAACTAGACCAGTAAATACATCAGTTATTTACCGTATCCAGTGGTCCTCCCAGAGTTGGTACTCCGGTAAGATGGCAGGAGAGGCGTTGCTCCTCTCGTGTTCCTTCCTGGCTTTTTCCATGGCCTTCTCATAGCTCTCCTGGGCCTGTTGAAGGTAACATAGTAAATAGTCAGTACTACCCAGCTGTGACCAACTCAGTGGCCTTGTGGATTGAGTGTCCGCCCTAAGATTGGAAGTTGGATCCCCGGCAGAGTCATACCAAATACTGTAAAAATGGAACCTGGTGCATCTCTGCCTTGGACTCGGCATTAAGGAGATAGATTGGGGGCAAGGCCTTGCGATAGACCAGCGCCCTGTCCAGGGGGTGTTGTAAATCACGCTGCCTCATGCTACAGAAACAGGAGATAGGCTTTTGCTCCCATGAGCTGTTCCAGCTCGCACAAGCCAAGGCTCGTGCAAGGCTACCTACCCAGCTGTAGGCTTTGTAGTCGAAATTGTACAATGTTTACAACATTATCAAATTTGCCAGTGCATCAATCAACAAGACCTCACCTGTTCGAAGAAGCCGTGCTGCTCGTAGGCAATAGCCGTGGAGGTCTCTGGGAACTTGCAGCGTTTCTGCCACAGCCCTGCCCACATGTCCTCCTCCTGCAGTAGAGAGTACAGCTCTGCCAGGGAGTCCAGGATCTCCTATAGGACCACACAGAGTTGGGATCAGGGGTGTACATCTTCCCTTTCAAAGACTATTCCATACACATCTAGATACATGGGCCACCATAAAGGAACTATATTTTATTGTAGTTTGAAACGATTCGGATTGATAAGAGGAATAAATCGATGCGATACAATTAGATTCAATGCACTAACAGTTATTGCATGAAGACATTCATTTTCCAGTCTAAATGGAAATCTGCTGCTCATGGAGCTGGGCCTCTCTGAGCAGGATCAGTCGGAGCTGTGTCAAGTCAAATGGATTTATCATATGCACTGGATACTCGCTGTACATAGTACAATGAAATGCTTTACTCGCAGGTTCACCTCTCGATATGCAACAATAATAGAAAAAAAAGAGGTACTAAAAATAGAAGCTTGACGGAATAAAAATAGAATCGAAAGTTGAGCATTAGTATAAAGACGAGCAAGTGTCTGTTATGACTGTGTTGGGTATGGTTGATAGTAGAAACTATCATGATATAAAATGACAGAGGTACGTCTAACCCAAATCTTCAAGTTATACCGACATGGTTCTCATAACATAAAGCTACAAAAATGTAAATACATGTTCTTGAAGAGACTGTGTACATTAAGTCACTAAAATGGAGGGCAAATATCAATCTAATGTTATTTCCAGCATAACGTCACTGCAGGTTTAAATCAATCTAATGTTATTTCCAGTATAACGTCACTGCAGGTTTAAATCAATCTAATGTTATTTCCAGTATAACGTCACTGCAGGTTTAAATCAATCTAATGTTATTTCCAGCATAACGTCACTGCAGGTTTAAATCAATCTAATGTTATTTCCAGCATAACGTCACTGCAGGTTTAAATCAATCTAATGTTATTTCCAGTATAACGTCACTGCAGGTTTAAATCAATCTAATGTTATTTCCAGTATAACGTCACTGCAGGTTTAAATCAATCTAATGTTATTTCCAGTATAACGTCACTGCAGGTTTAAATCAATCTAATGTTATTTCCAGTATAACGTCACTGCAGGTTTAAATCAATCTAATGTTATTTCCAGCATAACGTCACTGCAGGTTTAAATCAATCTAATGTTATTTCCAGTATAACGTCACTGCAGGTTTAAATCAATCTAATGTTATTTCCAGTATAACGTCACTGCAGGTTTAAATCAATCTAATGTTATTTCCAGTATAACGTCACTGCAGGTTTAAATCAATCTAATGTTATTTCCAGTATAACGTCACTGCAGGTTTAAATCAATCTAATGTTATTTCCAGTATAACGTCACTGCAGGTTTAAATCAATCTAATGTTATTTCCAGTATAACGTCACTGCAGGTTTAAATCAATCTAATGTTATTTCCAGCATAACGTCACTGCAGGTTTAAATCAATCTAATGTTATTTCCAGTATAACGTCACTGCAGGTTTAAATCAATCTAATGTTATTTCCAGTATAACGTCACTGCAGGTTTAAATCAATCTAATGTTATTTCCAGTATAACGTCACTGCAGGTTTAAATCAATCTAATGTTATTTCCAGTATAACGTCACTGCAGGTTTAAATCAATCTAATGTTATTTCCAGTATAACGTCACTGCAGGTTTAAATCAATCTAATGTTATTTCCAGTATAACGTCACTGCAGGTTTAAATCAATCTAATGTTATTTCCAGCATAACGTCACTGCAGGTTTAAATCAATCTAATGTTATTTCCAGTATAACGTCACTGCAGGTTTAAATCAATCTAATGTTATTTCCAGTATAACGTCACTGCAGGTTTAAATCAATCTAATGTTATTTCCAGTATAACGTCACTGCAGGTTTAAATCAATCTAATGTTATTTCCAGTATAACGTCACTGCAGGTTTAAATCAATGTTATTTCCAGCATAACGTCACTGCAGGTTTAAATCAATCTAATGTTATTTCCAGCATAACGTCACTGCAGGTTTAAATCAATCTAATGTTATTTCCAGTATAACGTCACTGCAGGTTTAAATCAATCTAATGTTATTTCCAGTATAACGTCACTGCAGGTTTAAATCAATGTTATTTCCAGCATAACGTCACTGCAGGTTTAAATCAATCTAATGTTATTTCCAGTATAACGTCACTGCAGGTTTAAATCAATCTAATGTTATTTCCAGTATAACGTCACTGCAGGTTTAAATCAATCTAATGTTATTTCCAGCATAACGTCACTGCAGGTTTAAATCAATCTAATGTTATTTCCAGTATAACGTCACTGCAGGTTTAAATCAATCTAATGTTATTTCCAGCATAACGTCACTGCAGGTTTAAATCAATCAAAAGAAACAATGTTACTGTAGGTATAATTTCCAGTCAATCACGTGCATTGTTATGCCACAAAGATCACCGCAGGTAAAGTCCCGTTCGGAACGTTGACATGTTTAAAGGGGATACTGTTGAAATTCAATTTTAAAATCGTCTAAATTGTAGCAATTTGATTAACACACATTCTACCCATAAAATGGAGACTTGATTTTGGAGTTTTAAAGTAAAAATAATTTTAAGTAGTCCTGATCGTGTCAGTTTCCCTGTAAGCTTCAACGATATACCGAAAGCTGTGCTTTCTAGTATGTACAACTAGAGTTTACTGGACAGTGGGCACCAGTGGGTTGTCTTCCAACTAATAAAGCCTGATTGACTATTGCACAAGTTGTCTTACAAGGGAACCGGTTCATGCTACATTTTAATCGGTTTGGAGTTTTGTGGACCGAAGCACTTGCATCTTAAACATTTGAACTGGATTCCATATCGTATCAATGAATCGTTACATCCCTAGTCAGGATGCAGTGCCTGTCAAGTAGCCATACCCATTTAATGAATGGACAGTACACAAAGGCAATGAATGAAGAAAAAAAGTTACCAAGCTAACCATGTACTCATTTAATAGAACTGAAAGTGAACACGATGACGTCTGTAAACCTGTACCTGTTGTGGTGGAGTGATGCTCTCCTGTTCGTAGAACTCGTTGGTGCTCTGTTTGGGCTTGCTGTGAAGGCTGAGGCCCTTCTCAAAGGCCTGCTGTTCCAGCATCAGAGTGGAGCGCAGCCACAGATTGTGAGTCTTCCCCAGGTACTTCAACACACAGGGCCTGATGGGGATAGGGGGCACACACTGGGACATTGCCTCCACGAAGCAGTTGAGGGCACTGGGCTGGCAGTCCCTCTGAGCCTGGTGGCTCCCACTGCACAGGAAAGGACTCATCTCACCTGACAGGGCCTGGGAGGGAGGTGATGTGGGAGGATGGTTGGGGAGAGGAAAGGAGGGGAAGGAGAGTCAAGGTTAAGAGGACAGAGAATGCGTTTCTATGGCCAAAAGCATGCAATATTATGCACCACTGAAAACAAGCTAGAACTAATTGGACGCCACCACACTAGCAACCACAGAATAATCATCTAAGAGACAGCTTCAGCAAAAATAATCACTATTTAAATGCTTTGAATAGATTTTTCCTCCAGCAGTCAGTACCCTAAAACCACATGAAGATATTTAGAACCAGATAATCATCAGCCTAAATACGCATCCTATTTAAGTGTTCATCCATGTCCGTCTGTGAGTGACAAACATCATTAAGACGTCTAGTTCTATTTCCAACGCGTCTCAGAAAGTTAATAGCTCAAATCACTTCAAATCAGGAGCCCTTAAATGAGCCTCTTAATACTGGAGGCATCTGGTTCATTAAACTCAGTATGTTATTTCTTCTTACATATTCTGCATAAATGAATGGTTCCTCATTAAGAGGAAATTGCATGTTTTAAGGAAGAACTGGCAGAGCCAAGGTCAGGCTGACTGTCTGCTAACCAACGTCACGGAGCTGAGGTGTGTGTTTGTCTTAGAGAGAGCGCACGTCTCAGTATCTGTGTGTCTCAGAGTGTGGTGCTGACCAGTCAGGTCAGACCAGAGCCTGTGACCCGTGTCGGCCCTGTCCAGGTAAATAATGATGACAGACAATGAGTCACGCCCTAGCCTTTGACCTCTATCACGGCATGACAACCAGGGTTTTGACCTGTAAACTTGCACAGAAGGTATAAATAGCTCATATCAACATTGCATATAGAAACACCATGAATAGACATTGGAAAATAATTACTATTACAATAGTTCATCTATTTCTATGGAGTGGACATGATTTCTTCCACCTAAACATTGCAGAATGTTGCCCCCTTTTGAACAGGCCCCAATCCAGTTGTGAGCACATTGAATTTACAGTCCATTGTAGCCTGGCCATCTAGTGCCAAACTTATGACCTGGAAGTACAAGACATGTTAATGCACGTTGACCTGGCAGTGCTTACGTGTTGCTGTCGGTCAGAGAGGATCTTCCACAGTCGAGGGAACAGCTGTACCCAAGTCTTCTCAGCCAAGGGGGTGGAGATGTGACACAGCTGGACCAGGGCATTCAGCAGCGCCCCCGTCTGACACAGACACAATGACAACACAGGTCAGCATCAGACAAAATGACAATAAGGGGTTGACATCTCGCTCTTACAAAACAGCCCTACAGGAATCATTCAGCAAAAATCCCACATTAAAGGTTGTGCAGGAAATACCACAGGATTTTGTGGCTACTTTCCTGTGGAACAACCTACAAGATAAAGGTTCAGGGGTCAACTTATCACCTTCCAAATCTTGTTCCTTAAGGTTCATCTATATAATCGATCAAATGTAGAATGTGTGCTCAAAGCCAAAGTATTTTTTGCTAAAAGCATGAACTTGACAGTGAGGGCGGGGAGGGTTGATTTGAACTAAAAGGGCAAATGTTGGTGTCATAACTCACCTTGACCTCTCTAAGGGAATCGAGGAACTTGTCGTGGCGGTTGGTGAGCATGTGCAGCTGGTTGCCTGTGTCTTTCTCTGCCTGCTCCTTGTTCTTGGGGATGGCTGTCTGGTCCCCTGGGGCTAGCTCTATGTCGATCTCCACATCCTGGAGGAGAGAGAGGGGGAGAGAGTAGAAGAAGATTGCGGAAAGGAAGAACAGAAGAGGTGGGGGATGCATTTAGTCATTTGTTGTAATATATGCAAAAGCACTTAGTCTTTCCCCTTGGAGAGATGATCATAATGAGATGGGGAGGAAAGGTAAACAGAAAATATTGACTGTTATATAAATACTGCTATGAATACTGCATCAAATCTGTGGGGGAAACAGTTTGCTGCAGCAGGAAATGCAGGTCAACAAAGAGGGAGAACTAGATGTTATTCCTCCCCAATAACAAACACACAATGGGATAATGGGTATTTGTGTGTGTGTGTCAACACGTCTCTTAGAGAGTGTGTCCGTGTGACCCTCACTCCTGTTGCGTGGCATCCTCACCTCCTCCTTGGTCTCGCTGTTCTCCCTCTCTCTGGGCTCTTGCTTGATGTGGGTTGCCATGGCGAAGGCGGCACGGTCGTGGCTGTCGGCCAGATTGATGACGTTTGTGATGGATGGGAGCATGGAGCCCTGGCAGCTGGTCCCGATGATGCTGTTACGCTCACACACCGCCAGCAGCAGCTAACAGAGAGAAAGTGACACAGAAAAAAAGATCACAGAAATTCAGGGTAACAGTTTCTAGGGGGTCTGAAGCATTATGGAGACACTTCACAAAAAAGGCCGTCTGTAAAGACATTATGGACAAGCTACATCACATACCACTGTATACAATAATTATTTGTGCTAAAACAGGCAGGACATAGTTAGATTTCAAAGCTCAAATCAGAAACCTCTTCAAAGGACTTAGTCCTAACTGGAGTATTCAGAAACACGGAGAGCTTGGGACAATAAGGTTCTACCTGTAAAAAGAAAATGGAGATAATTGGCTTTAAAGTTGCGAACCCTCATTGGTTTCAATTTTTATCTGGTGTTCTTTTGAACTTAACATGAATTGGGGGTATTTAGAGTACACTGAAAACAGAGAACAAGGCTGTCAACTACATTGACAAAAATGCAGGTAACCGTATAGTCCCAAGCTCTCAAATGTCTCAACTGACATCAAAACAGTCATGACTTGACCCCTCGTCCCAGTACATCTCCTTACCTCTATGCATTGTTTGATCCAGAAGTGGCTGCTCATGGCCTCCCAGTTCTGAGAGCAGCAGATGTAGAGTAGCCTCTCGTAGACACGTCTCTTCATGGAGAGGTCAAACACCTCAAAGAACTTAGCCCTGATCAGAGGCTGGGCGCAACGCAGACCCGACAGAAAGGCCGGCTCCAACTTCGACGTGATGTCACTTCCTGAGAGACTCTCGTCCCTGATTGGACAAAGAGGGTTGAAATGCATCTATGTAACCATTCTTTATATCTAATTGAAAATGGTTTACAACTGCAATTAATTTTTCTTATACAGTTATTAATGCTAATGCATTTCAGAGCAAGCTCCTTCATAACAATTAAGATACAAAAGGAGCTAAAAGCATCATAGCAATTAGTGAAGAAGCAATGAAGGTCATTGAAGTGAAACAGCATAGGATGCAGACAGTTACTTTAACTTAATGTTTAAAAACGGATCACCTTATCTTTAATGATAATCCTAGCGGAATAGTAAAACGGTTAACATCCCACATTAAATGCTGTGTAATAAGCTATGCAATCATTTCTAGATCATTCCACAGCCCTGGTGAATGGGCCTCTAGAGTATTTAAAAGAGAGGAAGAGTAATGTCTCAGCAGTGAGTGTATTATACTGAAGCTACTAAACCATCTACTTATTCAGAGATGTCGTTGTGGAGCAGATGCTATGTGGACGGTGATGCGTCAATCATAGTTTTACAGCTTGTTCAAAGTTACGTGACTTACAGAGCAGATCGTCTGTGGACAGGCAGAATGGGAAAATGGATGGGGCAGTCTTGATGACTGGAGGAGAGGAACGGGGGCGTGGTATTTGTGGTTAGAGGCCCAGCCAGGCTGAATAGCAGTGGGCTGAGGAGTCAGTCGCCTTTCGCTTGGCTGCCTCACCCCTCTGCCACCCTCCCATCTCTCCCTCACACCATGTGCCCTGTCAATGGAAGACCCTCAAATCCAACCCCCATCATTCTGTCTACCCTATCCCCAACCTCTGTCCCTCCTGCTCAATGGATGAATGGTTTGTGGCGGTGACCTGGCATACTCCTCTCTCTGCACCCGACTCTCTCCTGCCTTTCTCTACGCCCCCCCCCCCCCAATCGATGGGTGAAATAGCGTAGCGGCGCCGAGTATGTTTGCCGTGCATACTCATCCAGGTGATTAATGGGGGTAATTACCTGTAAACGTAATTAACGAGGTCCAGAAATTGGGCGTTTAACTCAAGGTCATCAGGGAAACGCTTCTCTATATAGGTCATCATCTTCACCAGCAGAATGGACTTCTCACGAAGATTGGGCATCTGTGGATGGAGGATGCGAGAGAGAGAGAGAGAGAGAGAGAGAGAGAGAGAGAGAGAGCAAATTGATTCAGTTCATTTATCTTTAGTGCATCTGAAGGGGGGAGTGTGTAGTACCTTTGGTCCTCGCTCCCCCCTCATTGTCTCTGCTGGACTCAGAGCAAAGACACCTGTGTAGATTTGTGTTTCCTGGTTCCCAGATTGCTTTGCTGGCTAGTTGTTCTTACACAGATCATTAGCAGTGCATGTCCTGGGTTTTCAGTGTTTGTTAAACGGCCAACAGGGAAACGTGATGAAAAATGGTCCTCTCACCTGGTTTGCTGCCATGGGGGAGTTGTTCTTAACCCACTCCTCCACGATCTTGACGATGGCGCGGAGGATCTTGGCGTCAGGCGACTTCTCGATGAGCGACGTGAGGATGACTTGGATGAAGTTCTTCCTCATCTCAATGGACATGACGGACAGACGACTCTTTACCAGGTCCAGAGACAGCATCACTAGTTCGCTAGTCACTGTGGGGAGAGGTTAGAGGTCATGACATAGAATGTCAATTCACTTAACTGCATTCACTACAGTGTGTAAAATAGTGTGTTTGTGTTCTTTGACAGTGAACATACAGGTCATTAGAGATCCATTTAAAAAGCCTGATAACATCTCACTGTCATTACCGGTCTTAGGAAGAGCAGGGATAGAGGTGCTTGGCTTAGGCTCATTGGCTATGACCAAGAGTAAATGCAGTCTCACTGCAGCAGCACCCAGTGGCCACACAAACACTGCAAGACTGAACATGCAGAAAACACTAAACAGGAGGACCATCTAACCTTTGGAGAAACGGTGCAAGGTAAACAAGTCTGTCTCAGCCAGAGGCATCTCACTGCATCTACAACCCAGGAGGGGAATCAGAGCCGTGGTAGATTCCCAGTGAGACCTCTATCATCCCAGTGGATCTGCCAGACCTTCCAGCCATTCACCTTGACCTTCCAGCCATTCACTCCCTCTTCTGTATGGGCCAAACAGACCCGAGGTAGGGGGATATCTGAGCTCTGGGTTCTGAGGGGTTTCTGGAGGTGTCCGGAACACACACACATTGTGATTCGACTGCTACACACTCATCTCAGTGTCACACACAAGGAATTCCAACTGTTTCCAGGGGGTGCTAAGGTCAGCCAGCTGAAATGTCACCCCTGTTTGATGAAGGCTAACTAGGGAAGACTGTATTATAGTACTGGGAGAGCAATAATGGCTGATGACTGGAGGAAATGGAGCAGAGAGCCAGGCAGTGTAAGAAGTAACCGGATGCCATCCCACCTGGGCTGCTGGCGCTGGGTAACACGTCTACTGGGAGACCTGGGACTGGTGGGCCTGAGTATGTGGTAAAAGGTGAGTGTGTGTGTGTTAAGGCTCCAGAGTACAACCATTTAGTTGCATTTTAAGTCCCATTGACTTGGCTATGCGAGTTAAAATGTTGAAAATGGTCGCATCTCATTCAAAACTCTGTTTGAAAAATAGGGAGTTATCCTGATTCCTACAATGAACGTGTCTGATCTGCCCCTGTACCTGTTTCGCTGGCGGCTGCTGTGATGAGCGAGCCACTCTCACTCCCTCTCCCTCCTGTGCGCTCTAGAGGGAGAGAAAAATGTGTTCTGATTGCGCAACATTTCAAACTGTAAAATTGTTTTGAAAGCACAATGTTTGTTGGATAGAGGATCCCAGCTTGCTGTAGGTATAACATGTATTTCTCAATATCGAGTGATTGGCACCGTTTCAAAACTAAAGTTTCTTTACGGTTTTAAGATGCATGCGCGAGTGCATTCTGCAGTTTTGTGAGTCAGTGCCTATATAAGTCACTGGGTAGGCTATCTTTTGTTGTTGGGACAATTAATTTACTGTTATATTAAATCAATTACACAGCTAACTAGCAGCCATATTATATTTATTTAGTAATCTAGCAAATGTTTTTTTAATTTCCACTTCCTTAAGAGGTGAATTAGTCCCAAATGAATTAGCCAACAGCAGGCATCATCAACTAGATTCAGCCGCGGGACAACCTTTTCTGAAGAGAATGGTCTGAGGACCGGAAAATATTTACAGATACTTTGTAGACTGAAAGTTGACCGCAAGAAGTCAAAACATATATATTTGGCTAAAACATCATTTCTAATCTGCTAACATTTGTATAGATCACATATAAAAGTGCCTTCAGAAAGTATTCACACCCCTTGACTTTTTCCACATGTTGTAGTGTTACAGGCAGGGGTTGGAACCGGTTCAGCAAAAATAACCAAAAGTTTTTTTAAAAGCATGGTAACCAGTTAACATTATTTTGTGTTCATGACTTATTTTTTTTCTAAGTACAAAAACGCAAGACAAGTTCATATTTAAATCTAGCTCCTAAACTTAGTCAGCATTATGTGTAATGTAACAGAGTCATGGTCAAGGGCTAGCTCTGGTCAAACTCTAAGCAAACTCTTTGAAGTGTAAAAACATTAAAAGTTCCTCCATAAAAGCAATAAAAGCAACTCCTCTGTTGGTATAACTGTAGGCCTAACACAGATAATGCATGTCATAGCAAGATGCCCAGCGCTTCATGCCCAGCCTTCTCCTCACCCGCAAAATTTCAGTCGTATGTCCAACCCTACACTAGACTTGTCCGTCCAACGCATGTACATAGCAGCTTGCTAAGGAGTGGGCAAGCTCTATCCATTGGTGAAGTAATGTCAGAAGTTTAAAAAGGAACAAAACATTATTATTTTTTTAACGGTTCCGAAGTTTGTTTTGCTGGTCGGAACTGGGAAAAAAATGCTTCCGTTCGGAACGAAATTCGAAAATAATTTTGGTTCCAACTCCTAGTTAGAGTGAATTTAAAATGGATTAAATTGAGATTGTCACTGGCCTACACACACAATACCCCGTATTGTCAAAGTGGAATTAGGGTTATTTTTGAATGAATTAAAAATGAAAAGCGTAAAGGTCATCAGTCAATAAGTATTCAACCCCTTTGTCATTGGAAGCCTAAATAAGTTCAGGAATAAACATGTGCTTAACAAGTCACAGAATACGTTGCATGGACTCACTACCTGCAATCGCGTTTAACATGATTTTTTAATTACTTCCTCATCTCAGTACCCCACACATTCAATGATCTGTAAGGTCCCTTTAGTTGAGCAGTGAATTTCAAACACAGATTCAACCACAAAGACCAGGGAGGTTTACCAATGTCTCGCAAAGGGCACCTATTGGTAAAAGGGTAAAACATAAAAAAGCAGATATTGAAGATCCCTTTGAGCATGGTGAAGTTATTAATTACACTTTGGATGATGTATGCATACACCCAGTCACTACAAAGACACAGGTGTCCTTAACTCAGTTGCCGGAGAGGAAAGAAACCGCTCAGGGATTTCACCATAAGGCCAATGAGGACTAAAACAGTTAGTTTAATGGCCGGGAAAGGAGAAAACAGAGGATGGATCAACAACATTTTAGTTACTCCACTATACTAACCCAATTGACAGAGTGAAGGAGGAAGCCTGTACAGAACACAAATATTGCACCCGGTTTGCAATAAGGCCCTCAAGTAAAACTACAAAAAAAGTGGCAAAGAAATTAAGTTTATGTCCTAAATACAAAGCGTTATGTTTGGGACAAATCCAACAACATGTTACTGAGTACCACTCTTCCTATTTTCAAGCATGGTGTTGGCTGCATCATGTTATGCGTATGCTTGTCATCGACAAGGACTAGGGAGTTTATGGTAAAAGACACAGAATAGAGCTAAGCGCAGGCAAAATCCTAGAGGAAAACCTGGTTCAGTCTGCTTTCCAACAGACAAATTCACCTTTTAGCAAAACAATAACCACATGGCCAAATATACACTGCAGTTGCTTACCAAGACGACATTGAATGTTCCAGAGTAGCCTAGTTACAGTTTTGACTTATATCAACTTGAAAATCTATGGCAAAGACTTGAAAATACATTTATTGACTCAGGGGGTTGAATACTTATCTAATCAATGATAGTGTTTTTCAGCCATATTTTTCTTTACAAATGTTTACATTTTTCTTCCACTTTTACATGACGGAGTACTTTGTGGAGATCGCCGACATTCTTTTGTTGTTTTTTTTACAAATAAATACATTTAAATATTTTTTTTCTTCATTTTAAGAAAATGTGTAAAAAGTCAAGGGGTGTGAACACTTTCTGAAGGCACTGCATCTCTATTATGTGTGGGAATCCTGTAAAAAAGACTTCTAAAATTAAAACCATTTGGAGCTGATTTGCTGGTGTTTAGTATTTTATGTCCAAATATAAATCAATTAAATAAAAAAAGTGATAATTTAAAATCACCTGCAGGCCACCAGTTGGCCTACTGCATGTGATATTAGTGGGTATGCAAATGAATCTATTTAACAAAATAAAAAAAATCACTTCTAATCACTTCAAACTCAGTGTACAAAACATTAAGAACACCTTCCTAATATAGAGTTGCACACCCCCCTTTTGCCCTCAGAACAGCCTCAATTCATTGGGGCATGGACTCTGCAAGGTGTTGAAAGCATTCCACAGGGATGCTGGCCCATGTTGACTCCAATGCTTCCCACAGTTGTCAAGTTGACTGGATGTCCTTTTGGTGGTGGACCATTAGTGATACACATGGGAAACTGCTGAGCGTGATAACCAAGCAGCGTTGCAGATCGACTTTTCAAACCGGGGCGCATGGCACCTACTACCATACTCCATTCTAAAAGGCACTTAAATCTTTGGTCTTGTCCACTCACCCTCTGAATGGCACACATACACAATCCATGTCTCAAGCCTTAAAAATCCTTCTTTAACCCATCTCCTCCCCTTCATCTACACTGATTTAAGCAGATTTAACATGAGACACCAATAAGGTAGCATAGCTTTCACCTGGATAGTCTGTCATGGAAATAGCAAGTGTTCCTAATGTTTTGTACACTCAGTGTATATAGAAACAATAGCCTATTGTCAACCAAAAATCCATGACAATCACTGCTTTAAGTTGGACATGTTAGATGAAACATTTTTAGCACCGTGAATAATTTATGAGAGGATTACGGGGAAAAAATGTATTGCGTGACACTGCGGCAAAATGTAGGTGTGACCAAATGATGGGCTGGTGCCACCAACTGAAAAAGTAAATAGCTCCAGTGCCACGAGGGGGAAGTTAGTCGGGAGCCCTGTGTGTTAGTGTCTCTGAATGCGTGCGAGTGTGTGTAATCCCAACCTGTGCTGGCCTCGGTGGGCCCGGGGGTGGCCTGCTGGGGACTGAGGTGTTCTCGGACCATCTTCTGCAGCGAGCGCATGAACACAGAGATGAGCCTGTCAATGTAGCTGGAGTTGTAACTACAAGCCGACTTCAGAATCATCAACGTACCTGGGAGAGAGAGAAAAATACATTCGAGACACTGCCACTGTCTCCCACACACACACTAAAGACATTTTTGGAGGAAATCGAACCAAATTACAGAAAAGGCATGCGGTCTCCTGTAGAGGGGAGACGAATGTTAAAATGTCACCGTTGGCGAGACATGCATCATACCAGCAGTGTGTGTGTAACACAACCCCTCAAGGAGAGGACAGGGTATGAAAGCAGTTATTGACCACTTTTGCCATTTCGGGAAACGGTATCAAATAGCGTTACCTTTAGAGTGTTCTCCAATAGCCATCTCACTTTGTGCCACTTAAATAAATAATGCCACCTCCATGTAAATTGAGACTTTATTCTCATGCATGAAAAATAAGCTTTTCAGAAAAACTTCTGACATCAGGTTTAAACCTGATATTAGAAGTAGTGAAAGAGAAAAATCTGGCTTTACCTCCACAGACTGACTGACCTGTGCTGCACCGTTCATTTAACCAAACGAGCTGTTAACCCACCCAGCATAGACCACTGCTTTAGATTTAAACGACACCTGCTCCTCTAATTACTGGATGGAGAGATGGTGTGTGCAGGCGCGCCTGAGAGAGCATGAATGATTGAGTGAATGGGTGCAAGGGAGAATAAGAGACCGACAGAGACAGTAAAAGTGTGTCTTGGTTCTGGTAGGTGTCTTACCAAACAGCTGTGTTGGGTTAGCACTACTGGTGGCCTTTTCATAGTTGGTGAGGCCCTCGTAGATTACTTTCCCCACCGCTGCATACAGACACTCCAACTCCTCATACTTAGACGCCACAGTTGACGTGCCTAGGAGAGGGACAGAAAAAGGCAACATATTTGATTATAGTAGAATGAAGTTTGGCTTATTGACTCAAAACGCAGTTTCCCAAATAGGCGTGTCTGCAGCGGATTCTTTTTGGGTCACAGGAAAACTCCTAAAAGTATGTCACAGCAGACACCGGCCTGGGATCTACTAATAAAGCTGGGACTCACTGGGCTCGGTGGGGAATACGCTCATCAGTCTGGATAGCAGGGAGTGGACGGCCCGCAGGACTTTGGTGTTGCCGCAAGTCATGCAGGCAGCAATGCCCCTCTGGAGGGGCTTGAAGTGGGTAAGGATGGCTGGGGACTGGAGTACCGTCAGCAGGAAGCACAGGATCTCCAGGCCAGTACAGATGTTAGAGAAGTTAGCCTGGGCTGGCTGCTCCTGGAGGAGGGAAGAGAGGGAGAGGTGGAGAGAAATAGAATGTGAGTGCAGGTTAATTCATCAATCCTTTTGGAGTGCTGTCAATTTCACTCCATCTAGTAGAGAGGGAGGAGAGAAGAGAGATAGAAAGATGATTAGGAGCAGACCATTTGGTCTAATGTGTAATAATGAACAAGGTGACTCGGTTGATAAGGCTCTGGTCTAAGTTAAAAGGTATTGATTCAGCGCTGCAGGAACAGAATAAGGCCTAGTCTCTGGTGTGTTTCAGATAGAGGTGTGTGTGATGCCCTCTCCCACTGTCCCTTTAATGACTGACATGGCAGTACAATGAGATGAGAAAGGGCAATCTGATTTACAGCGTTGTTCATTGGTCTGGATAAGACTGCTGGAGATGTACTGTTCAGTCCCACCCCCCAGGTAAGGTTAGGGCTCGGTTTGAGGGGGGCTGCAGTGACCCACAGAGAGAAAAACAATCATTGTCAGACATTTGGGGTTGCCCTCAGAAAAGCTTCCTAAGACAAGGTTATGAATAGGGAGGAGGAGTGGAGGATGGGACAGTCAAGTCAGTCCGGGTGGATTAGTTATCTCTGCTACACTGAGTGAGGCTGCTGCTTCAAATAATGACAGGGAAGTGATAAGGGACAAAGGAATTAAAATAGGAAGACAAACTTAGGAGCTGAGGAAAACAACTGACTGAAGGCCAAATCCCAGGAGGAAACTTGGCAAGAACATACTTCAGTTACTCACTCATTGAAAACACAGCTCTACATGGTGGATTTGAGCTGATGCATGTATGTTTTGAGTATTACAAATCATTTCTGGGAGGCATGATAAAGCAATTTTGACCGGAAGAGAAGTAAAACCTCAATGTGAAACCAAAATCAACAACTAGAAAGCCAGAAGCAGAGATTTCTGTGAAGCCTTACCACAGTCATGAGGAGTTTGTCAAACCACTGTAGTTTGAGCTCAGCTCTGGGCCACATGTCAGGGCGGAGGGCAGTCTTCATCAGGCTTACACAGCGACGGGACAGGAGCTCACCTGGAGACCCCGCCACGTTGGCACTGTCATTGACCTGGAGGACACATCATAATCATCATAGTACAGGTTTTTCCATTTATGTTTAGAGGTTAGACAGATTGGTGTCACCTAGTTAGTCAGTATACGTTACACCTGTGCTGGTTGCCATCTTGTTAATGGGAAGGGGTTTGACCTGTGCTGGCCCAGGTGCTAATTAAGAGTGGCTGGCCCAGTGCTCCAGTTGCCTAGAGAGATGTGGAGGGTCAACACCTTTAGTTGGCTCTCCCTGTTTGATTTCTAGAAAGATCTTCCCTGTCTACATCATTTTGCTCCTCCTTTTTGTTTGCTTCCTGTCTTTAAGTTTGGTGTAGGTTTTTCCTTCGTTTGGCTCTTAGTGCACGCTCATTGTGGGTGTCTGTCAGGTCCCGGTTGTTTTTGCTAATCAACTTACAGTGGACACTCCCATGAGTGTATTTCATAACCCTCCTAAAACCCCACTTTGTTTGTTTGTTCATCAGTGACTTTGTTAGTTCCACTTCTGTTTGAGCAACCTTGTTTTTCTTGGGGAAAGTAACAATCATCATTATCGTCTTCCATTGAAAATAGACAGAGGTTAATTAAGGGTCCCCGGGTCTTGTGAAACAAAATGGAGAAAAAGCAGCAGCTGTTTCAGTGTCAGACAATTGTAATATAAGTAAAAATGAAGCACATTCAGAGACTGCTACACATGGCAATTATGTACAATGGTGCCCAGAGGAGGTGGTGACATTCTTTCCCAGTTCTATTTCAGGTAAAGCCCACAGATCCAGAACCAAGGACATGTCCCTCTGCAAGTCCAGGGGTGAACATCTGCTGCTGCTACCAAGGCCTGCTGACTGTGACGCAGTGACCCGGGGGGGGTACCTGGTGCACTGTGTAAGCAAGGTGATCATGACAAAGGTGTTACCTGGCAGGCGATGCGGATGAGGAAGTTGACCACGGTGTCTGTGTGTTGTTTCTCCACTGGCTTGGTGAGGAGAGTCTCTGTTACCGGCATGGATGTACTGCGGCCAAACACCTACACACACATGGGACAGGGTGAGGCCAAACACCTACACACACATGGGACAGGGTGAGGCCAAACACCTACACACACATGGGACAGGGTGAGGCCAAACACCTACACACACACACACACATGGGACAGGGTGAGGCCAAACACCTACACACACACATGGGACAGGGTGAGGCCAAACACCTACACACACACATGGGACAGGGTGAGGCCAAACACCTACACACACACATGGGACAGGGTGAGGCCAAACACCTACACACACACATGGGACAGGGTGAGGCCAAACACCTACACACACACACATGGGACAGGGTGAGGCCAAACACCTACACACACACACACATGGGACAGGGTGAGGCCAAACACCTACACACACATGGGACAGGGTGAGGCCAAACACATGCATATTCCACCTAGGCAATCTGAAGGCATGGTGGAGCTGTTACCTAGACCCATCAGGGTTTCCTGACCATGTGACTGGAGAAAATAATCTGTTCCCTCCTGATACGTACACTTGTGCTGGGCGGTGTTACCGCAGCGACAGCTCCAGTGGCGGTACGGAACCTCTTGACGTCCTGTCCGGCAGCAGAGTCCATGGAGAGGCCTCTCTTCACCCCCCCAGTACCGCCTGCACTGGTCCCCTCTCCACTACCACCTTGGTCGGCCCCCTCCGCCTCCGGCTAGGAAAAGTAATTCAAATATCAAAATCTACTTTCTACAGTTGTAAAAGGAAGAGTATCGTAGGTTAAACAATTAACGTGTTCTATCCTATTAAATGGGTCTGCACACGTACCAGTGCGTCTTTGATCCTCTGTAGTTCCCACTTGATGACAACCTCAGCCAGGTCCACAGCCAGCTTCCTCTGTTCAATAGTCACACTGGGGGTGAAGCCCAGACGCTGCATGGCACTGATCATGTGCTGCACCAGGTGGTGACGCACCGGGTAGTACACCTGGGGACAGGGGGGGGGGGTGCGTGTGTGGTTAGACACCACATGGAAGAAAACAGTGGGACAGGGGAGATACCGTGCGTGTGTGTTCATCTAAGCTACACAGGTATGCTTGGGACTCATCGATTTAAACTCTGTGACAAAGCCCACACACTTATTAGGCCTATACTTAGCCAGAGAACACACTCAAACCCCAAAGGGTCAAGCACAAAGGCACACACAGACGCTCTGAAGAGGGTGCCTCTATGACACTCCTATCGGGAGTGCTGTCAGCATTGTCAGAGATGATTAGAGCTGTTCAGATGGAGTGATTATCTCTGATGGGTGACAGGGACTTCAACCCCAGACAGAAAGCACAGCTAAGCCCTGTCTACATGCATACACACTGCAGAGAGTGAGATGAGCTTCCTGTCCGAGTGCAGTTTACACTGTCAGAGATCATCACATGCACACTACTCTAGGCACATGTCCATCGTGACAGACTCATCTCTCCAGGGTAATGATGATGAGATGAGCGGTCTCGGTCAGAGAGCAGTGTGTCAAAGTGCCACAGATCAATCTACAATGAACTTGACCAGGCGTCAGTCTACAGTTCTGAACAGCTGGCTGGGATCATGATGAAGCGTGTAGGAAGCACAAGGGGGGGAAACCCATAGAATTAGTAGATTCTATAAAGTAGAATGATACAGAAAAATCCACCCTGCGTGCTAGGATGTGTGTGTGTGCGTTTGTTACGCACTCTGAAGTGCTGGACGATAAGGTGCAGTATATGGACCAGTTGAGGGACGGTGTGTCCCTCCTCCACGATGATCTTGCGTGTCCAGTGGGTCAGCATCTGGTGTCCGTCCTCCATGCGGGCTGGCACAGCCGGGGTCAAGATGGCCATAGCCTGGCGGACGATAGCCCTGGCCTCCATAGTGTGGGCCTTCAGCAGGCTATGGAACACCTAGATACACGCACAGGTGGAAGAAATGTGATCATGTCAAATGTAAAACGGTACTTTTGAGGGCATAAATCAGTGAGCGGCTATGTAAATCAGTGAGCGGCTATGTAAATCAGTGAGCGGCTATGTAAATCAGTGAGCGGCTATCCTTTGTAAATTGGATTATGCAGCCTAAAAACAGGCCAGCAACCTCCAAGAATGGTGCCGGTCAAGTGCCCCCCACATCAATGTGGACAAGACAGAAGAGCTGATAATCGATGGCAACAACCTGCCACAATATATTAATTACAAGCTATTTCACAGAAAATTCCAACTATATTTTAAAAAGTAAAGTAACCTGCAGTACGATCTTCTTGTGGATGGCGAACTTGGCGATGATGTGTGCCAGGAGCAGGTGGCCGCTGTACTTGCAGGCAGGGTCAACACAGGCCTTGGGCAGCAGGCATGGCCAGGCGAAGGTCATGAGGCGCCGCAGCTTGCTGTTCCGGGACTTGTTGTTGTCGTGGATGTGGTGGGGGGCGTGCTCCACCAGGAGAGTAGAGAACTGGAGAAGGTAGATACGGAGGGAATCTAGGAGGTCTGCCTGCTTTTCTGGATCCAGGACCTATGAGAGAGAGAAGATGGATGTATTACATATTTCTTGTCCTTCAAGACATTTCTCCCCACAGAGAGAAGGGCAAGGAGAATATGTACATTCTATAGGTATTTGTTTTTTTAAAGCAACTGATAATTTAATAAATAAATACAATATAATCTGATTTGGGGGGGGGACAAGTCTTTTTTGGCAGTGGCATTTTCCATAAAGACTTAAAATGCATAATTTGTCATGTAGAAAGGTGGAGAGAGGAAATGAGTTTAAAACCCAACCAGACGATCAGATCCATACTAGGTCTGGTGTTGGTCAGACAGTGAGTCAGGGACTATGATTAGATCGTGTTCAAGACAAACAAAACCGTGACCTTTACTGTTGCCACGGTGACAGTACTGCCAGGCAGGCCAGAACATTACACACTGCTCTGATGGATGGACAGAGTGATGAGAGGAGAGAGGGCAATAGGATGAGAGCAGGAAGAGGGGGCAAGATGGGCAAGGGAAAAGAGAGATGAGAGGAGAAAGGGAGAAGACGATCAGAGAGGATCAGAATAAAAGGAAAAAGAGGTAGTGATGGATGTAACAGATGATGAGGGAGAAAGGGGTGAAAAGAGGAGAGAAGGACAGGGGTGTAGAGAAAGGATAGGCCATCCATGAAGAGTCTTGAGGGCTGGTTGGTTGGTTTTTATACCTTGGTGATGAAGACGCTGGTGATACTCTCGGAGTTGTCTCCCTCTGGGTTGGGCGGTCCCAGAAGCTGCTCCCCCTCCCCCTTCTCAAAGCTGTACAGGAACGCTGGATTCAGGATGTGCTGTAACACCTGGGACAGAAAGAGACAGGTTGTAATAACAGATCCACACTTAAAGAAGAGAACTTCTCTACCGGGTGTGGTCTTTTTTAAAGGTCTATAGAGGAGATAAGAGCAGGAATGTCAGTTAAATAAAATTCCATGTTGTTTAAAAAACAATGTACATTTACATTGTCTGCTAAATGACAATCTGATCAAGAGCGACTTAGTCAAATCTTTCAATCAAAAATAAATCAATAAAAAGTACGACTTAGTCATTTAAACTCCTCACAATAACAAGAGCATATATCAATGGTAGACATTGAAGACAAAGGAATGATTAAGCAGTCAGCAGCAGAATAACTGAGCATTTATAGGTACCATCCTAATGAACTAGTCTCCACCCTATACATCATCCTCTAGGCAGGACATATTTTAATAGAGGCATCATGTGGCAGCATATGCTCCGACGCTGCCATTAACACACACAGGAACAGATAATAGAGGGAGAGGAAATGCGTAGCGCCACGCTCTCTTATTTGGTCTCATATGTTCCCATTCATTTAGAGTGTCTGTGATATCAATCATACAGACGTCGCCCAACATTACTTTATTGCCATTAGATGATTAGTGTCCTCCTTCTACAGCGCGTGTGTTGTGTGTGTGTCTCGCTCTCTCTCTAGCGGAGACATTAGCATTATCTATTAAAGCAGAGGCAGTGCCTGTGGCTGAACCAGAGAGAGAGTGTGAGAGATATGCATTATGTTAAATCGTCCAGATGTTAGGCTAGGGGAGGAGGACTACTAGAAAGAACAGCCGTTTGTTAGCAACAGTGGTCCTAATATTTCACCATATGAGAATAGGCCTCCATTTCTGCATCCCAAATAGCACCCTTTTCCCCATATAGTGCACTACTTTTGACCAGAGCCCTATGGGCCCTGGTAAAAGTAGTGTGCTATAAAGGGAATAGGGTGCCAGTTGAGACGCATCCTGTGAGTGTGGAGGTCCTGGCTGCTCTCTCAGTTAAGGTGAAATATCCAGACCCCATCTGCCTAGTGCTATTGCACAGCACACCCTTTCTCCCTATAGAGCCTTGTTTTCAGAAAAAAGCTTAAGACTATGATTCACAGTAGAGATATGGGCGATATGGACAAACATCCATATTGGATAAATTGCCTGAATTGATGCAAGAACTAAAAATAGAAAGATAAGTTTATAACATTAATGTGCACTTCAGCTTTTTAGTTAATAACACTTTCAACTACTTCTAGTAATTTGATGGTTGTGGCCACCAGTTGTACCATTAACAATCACCCATATTAGCAAACCTCATTCATGTCAAACTTTACAGTTCTCTAGTACAGACTACTTATTGTAATGAACGATATCAGAAAAATGCATGCGATAAGTCATTGGCGTGTCAATGTTGATCATTTTCGGTTTATCGTCCCTGCCCTAAACACACACACACAGGCACAAGAACACACACTCAAGCACTAGCACACACACATGGACAGCATCTGCTCTTCGCTAGAGAACAATTAAGAGGATGACTATATGAGCAGCATAATTCATCAGGGGGAGAACTGGCGCTGCACCGCTGAAATTAAAAAAACTCTGCAGTTCAGCAGGGAACACTATAAGAATATAGCCATTTAATTAGATTTTTTTTAATATAATGGTCTTTCACCATATATTAGTGGGTGCGAGTGAATGCATTTGAGGGGATGCTGTGTACCCATATACATCTCTGTGTGTGTGTGAAAGAGTGCGATAGCGAGAATGGGTTGGTTACCTTGGCTTTGAGCTCATCGTTGAAGTGTGGGTCGTTGAACTCTACGAAGCGGAAGAAGAGGGCTCGTTTGTGAGCGATGCTGTAGTTCTTAGGGATCTCCTCCTCCATGTAGTCCTTTAGGAAGGTCATGTTGCACAGGAAACGACCCGTGAACGCCCTAAGCAGCTGGAACAGCAGCTCGATCTCATTGAAGTTTCGTCTGGGGGGGGCAAGGAGTACAAGTACAAATCCTTTGATTTTTGTAGAAGTCATACATCAATGTCTGAAGATTTACATGAAAGCTCGAGGTTGCACAGTCAAGGATGCATTTCTCTCAAGCCTCTTGAGTTAAGAAATATTGACAGTGGTAGTGCAACTGATGCACATTTGCAGTAGCTGAGCAGGCATTAAGCCAGCACTATCATGGCGTGTGTGTGAGGTACATACTTGCAGTAGCTGAGCAGGCAGTAGGCCAGCAGCTTGGGCTCCTTCCAGTTGATGGCGGCCATGTTGTCTTTGCGGTGTCGTTCCTGGAAGGCCTCGCTGACCCAGACCCGTCTAAGCTGGCTGACCAGAGAGTGCTGGCCCGCCAACCAGCCCTCCTCATTCTTCACTATGATGCTGATAATCTGAGGAGTGAAAGAGGGGAGAGAGAACAGTAGACTCAGGTGTGAGAAGGTATAACAAACTCACTCTGTTGGAAAACATTTGATAAGTGTAAGTAGGGCTGCGGCAGTGATGAAATTTCATCAGCCGGTGATCATCTAGAAAATAACTGTCAGTCTCACAGTAATTGATCATTAATTAACAAACATTTAGCATATCCTGGCTTCCACATAGCCTACAAGCCACTGATGCAGACCTTAAGAACATACATTTTAAAAAGTCTAATAAATCCATGTAATATATGCTAAACTTCACAATAAATCAGCTCTAAAGAAACATGATAAGTAAATATAGTCTATTTCAGAATAGCATACTCTGAGTTGTCCTTATGTTAGGCCCTGATCTGGCTAGGCCATATGGCTGTGGGCTACACTAGCTCAGATATTTGATATTATATATATTCTGTGGCATTATTTTATAGTACGAAGAATACAATTTAACAAAGCTGAAAAAAATAAAGGATATTTTCTCCAAACGATTTGAAGGAGTGTGCACATGCAGCTATTCTGTGTTGAGCCGTTAACAAAGAAATAGGTATTCCTATATGGTTAATTTAGAGTTATTAATGTAAGTATTAATGAATGTTCTACAAAGGTTAGGCTATTTGTTTAGATGTAGACATTGTAAGGCTGCATGATGCGAGTCTAATGATGATTTGAAAAAAGTAGCTTGAAAAGGCATGAGCTCTGCATAGTTTTTTTGCACAAGCTATACACACACACTTCATCGGTCACTCATTCACAATATGACAAGCACTTGATAATGCCTCAAATTTCCCGGCAGCATCCCCTTTGTATGGCCATAATGCCCCCCCCCCAAAATTCCATGCCTTTTGCAGGCCTTCTCCCTAAATGCTTCCCGCTCCAAAGCCCTTCTCATCTCACTCACATGGCTCTCCATCACGTGATCTGGTCTTTCTCACAGGCTACAAGTGAAGACAGACACATCGGGGACGCAACTGCGCGTGTCCTTATCCAATTCTGAGGTGCATGTTGAAGATATTGGAAGAACTGTCCACATTTACTTTTTCAGCCAACAAGAGGAGTAGGCATAACGAACAGCAAAAGCAATAGCCTATGTCATACTGTCCTCCAGAGTACAAAGGTCGACCTATTCTATTTGAGAAATAAATATTCCAAACAGTCTGGGACAGTTGTGGGATGCGATGGACCCAAATTAGTACAACCACTAGCACCAAAAAAACTTTTTTACGCAATGTGGCTGACGCAACAGATCAGAACGTTTGGCCAAAAATGCTGATAGGCTAATAGTTTATTTCTTCACATCATAAGCACAGCAATGCGCACACAGCAGTAGGTTATAAGCGTAAATATTCAATTAGCAGGAAAACACCATTATCAAAAGTGACCAGAAATGGGATTATGCATGCAATGCTTTTATTATAAAAAAAAGGTGCATTTATGGTGAAAATTAACATATCCAACTTGAAACTCACGTGCTGCATATGTATGCCAGTTAGGCTCTACAATCCTTATAAAGCGGATAATGTGCTTAAATTTAAAGAAGTTATTTGGCCACTGTAGTTGTGATACAAACCTTATCAAAACATAGGCCTATGGGCCTACATGGGGTGTGCGACTATGATACGAAAGTTTCTTGCCTGCGCTGGGCATCATTCACAAGTGATAGTGTGATGGGTGACAATATTAGCCTATTATTGATTTCATCTTGTCTTTACAAAGAGTAAATAATAAATGTGTGAAATTTGTTTTGATTTACAATGGACCATTATCATGCACCTGTCTTGAAACGGGCAGCGGGGAAAATACATGTCAGCTATGCACTTAAAAAGCAAATGGAGGATGCTTTTCCTGTGGTAAATTTTCATGCCAGCCATATAGGCCATACTCATTTTGTAAATATAAGCAATGTGCTTAATATTAGGAAAGTTGAAAAATAAATATAGTAGCCTATAGAAAGCTGATGTTTTAGTAGAGGCCATCACTCTTTTTTCTTAAGCAATTGCATAGCCTATTGAAATGGTGCCCAACATGCACTCATAGGCTCATGAAGTGTTTGATTAGATTTTCAAAGACATTTGCATTGATGTCAGAGTGACTAGAGGGACAATAGAGTGCTGAGTACCAGGCAGTTAGCCAGTTTGGTAGACTACTAATGACCAGCAGCAGCATCAAAGCTGGGAGAAGCTTAATTACTGTGACTAAACGGTCACATGGAATTTGACTGCCTTCATGACTCGTGATCGTATTACCGCCACACCGGCGGTCACAACAGCCCTAGGCGTAAGCAACATGGCTGAAACTAGCCTGTCAGCAGTAGATTAGCATGAAGTGTCATGGGGTAAGGAATATGTGTGTGTGCGCGTAATGGAGTGCACTCGTGTCCAAAGCTGTGCATCTGTGTGCGTCCTCACTCACCTTGATGGCCTGGAACTGCAGGTCAAGCCGGGCTGTGTTGGTGGAGGGGGACCCAGGTCTAGCGGTGGCTGCGGTACCAGCAGGGACCAGCAGGGGGGCGAAGCGGCTCGGGTTGGAGGCTAGCACGTCCCTCAGGGGCTTGGCTTCTTTATGCTTCAGGAAACTCTGGAGCACAACAGTGGAGAGGGGATTAAGAGAATGGGAAATATAAAATTAATTTCTTACAGAGATCCATAGAGCAAACCAGCTTAATGAGAACACCCAGAGCAAAATGTTAGCAGCCAAAACGGCACTTGTATTTGGCAATTGTTTTCACACAGGGATTCCTTGACACAGTTAAAACCCGGTAGTGAGACAATGTGCCTGAGGCTCTTAGGCAGGAGGGAATTTGTCTCACCATGAACATGCGGCTCCACTGTGGGTCATTGAGTGTGGCCTCCATCATGAACAGCTCTACGGTCTGGGACGGGTGACGCGTCAGGAACTTGATCAGGGGCTCCCTGAACGGACTGCCAGCCTGGGGGGGGGGGCAATAAGTTAACCATGTCCATGACAATCTAAAAAAGTGTTCTTTAAATGGACTGAAAAATGTGGAAGGGAACTATAATTCAGGGGTAGATGGAGAGGTGGAATGAGAAGATTAGAGGGAGAGAAAAAGAGAGAGGAGTGGAAGGATGGAGAGAATTGAGGCGAGAGAAGTGCCTAGTACCTCTATAAGCATGGCCCGCTCGGTCTTCATGACCACTTCCAGCAGAGGTTTGACCAGAGTCTGAGGAGCTGCTGGGATCAGGTGGAACAGGTTGATAATGGCCGAACATATCTTCATCTCCTAGAGAGGGAGAGGACAAGAGGGAGAGAGGGAAAGTGGAGGTGAGAAAATAAAATAGTATTAAGTCATCTTTACCAACATCTTGAACAGACATCTTGATTTTGCAGTAACTGTAGAGATACACTAGCCCAATACCAAATGGACCCCTTAGTCCGGCCTAATCCCTAGACTCTTTTTGAGATCTGAGAGGATTGGCTAGAGCTCCACGAGTACTTAGGGAGTAGGGGGAAATTTGGAACTGCGCGACAGGGCATTTCTAAGGGAAAACAGCTTCAGGGGATGAGGAAGTGATGTCACTAGTTGGGGAGTGGTGACTGGTTGTTTTGGAATATGGATGAGAGGGGTTGAGAGTACCATCTACAACTTGCTGACTTCAATGATGATTGATTTCTATGACTTCACGATTAGTGACTCTTATATGACGTTAAAATGAAATGGGGTCATAAACTGAGTTGGGATAAAATGTCACAGAACATTTTGATACGGTATAGCACCAGGTAAGGTTAATGTTAAGCAACCAAACACAACAGACAATACAATCCACCAGAACTACCACAACACTATGGGGGGGGGCAACATTGGACCCAGTCTCACCTCAACGCCCTCCAATGCAGGCTGTGCCGGAACAGAATGGGAGAGAATGGAAAGAGTCAGCAAAGCAGTGTGTGTGTGTGTGTGTGTGTGTGTGTGTGTGTGTGGGGGGAGGGTGCATGAAGGATGGAATGGAGTGGAATGAGTGTGTGTGTGCAAATATTCAGACAGTGGCAAAGACCTGAGAAATCTCAAACATTTTCATACTGAACAGGGGAGAAAAAAAACAGGACAATTGGTTAAACAAACTGGTATAGTTGTGCTTCCTTCCTTATCCCTCTATCCACTCTCTACCCCTCCTTAACCCCCCCTCACTCTCCTCGTCATCCCTCTTATCCCTCCCCCTTCCTCCTCATCCCCTCTCTCCCTGTTCTCCTGTGCGGTTGACCTGGTGGTCCCTGCCTCATTGTCAGTGGCAGCCCTCAAAGAGAAGAGTAGTGGCAGGCGAACAGAGGGCCAATTTACATCTCATTACCACTACGTTTGAGGAGCGCAGAGAGAGGAAGAGAAAAGAAAAGCAGGAAATAATGGATGCTATTTCTGCGGAGGCTGACGGTGGACAGTGCATCTCTCCCCCCTGCAACACCTCTTCTTCCCCTTTACAAGGTTATCTGTCAGAGATAACGAGTGGAGAGACGGTGGCTGGGCTGCTGGCTCTGCGCTCTGGCTGGCGCCTAATTAATCATTGATTGTAATATGGCCACTCACTTCTCATCTGGAGCAGGCCTCACTGAGGAGCTGTCAGGGTGCATGTGTGTTAAGTCATCTTCCTATGTGTTCATACTCACACTGCCATCGCTGCGCTGGCCTCCCTTGTGAGTTATGACTACCACCTCCATCCACTTCCTAAGGTGTTGCTGAGAGAGAGAGATGAATCAGATATTTAATCATTCATTTATTCAAATGGATGACTACCTCCTTGATGCGTTAATAGCGACTTAATAAATAATGTTTAGCCCAAACTCAGCAGCCTTCCTTCTTTACCATCATCTGGTCACAGAACTTGTCGTTGAAGGAGTTGGGGAAGAGGCGTGTGACCGAGGTGAGGCGGTTGACCACGTTGAGGGTCAGACTGCGGTAGTCCCCCAGCATCATCAACAGAGGGCGCATGTGGGTGTGGATCTGGTCCACCTCGATGGTGGCCCCTTCCAGGAACTGGGAGACAGAACAAAGAGAAAAAAAATACATTCCTTCAACCATAATCATTTTTCAATTCAGGTCATTCTCAGCATGAATCATGGCTTATTCTCACCAACTTTATTTCTGTCTCTCAACCCAAGAGCCCAGTAAAACAGCTCTGGATGATCCAGTGCCTGAGAGAAAGGCCGCAACAATAAGGCCAGGGCCAGTCACACACACAGGGATGATGCATGGCAGCCACATTAATTCTCCCCTCTTTGCTCAGAACAAACACTCCATCCTGTATCGACCGCTCCCTGGCAACGCTCATTAGTGTTAGGCCAGGGAAGACAGCGTGAGAGGAGGCGAGAATGAGAGGAGAGAATGGAGGGAGAAATGATTGTTGGATGGAGGGAGAGATGAAGGTGTTGATAGGTAGATTGAGGGTATGAAGGCTGGAGGTCAGTGTTGCATTGAGGAAGAGGCACATGTAGAAGAAATTCAATGATTTTGTGATGGAGGGAGAAAAAGGTGTGCAATGAGGAGATCAAGAAAGAGAAATAAGAAAGGTATGAATGAGGTTATAAAAGAAGGGAGAAGAAAGGGAGGATACCTAGTAAGTTGCACAACTGAATGCCTTCAACCAAAATATGTCCCCCGTATTTAACCCAAACCCTCTGAATCAGAGAGGTGCGGGGGGCTGCCTTAAAATCCACATCGTCAGCCCAGGAGCAGTTGTTGGGGCTGACTGCCTTGCTCAAGGGCAGAACAGCAGATTTTGACACCTTGCCGGGTTAGAAATTGAACCATGACCTTTCTGTTACTATCCCAATGCTCTTAATGGCTAGGCTACCTGGGACGTGTGTAATATACTAACCTTCCTCATACAGGCCTCTCCTGCCTCCTGCAGTTCAGAGTTGGTAGAGTTGAGGGCTTTGAAAAGTGCAGCAATGATCTTCTCTCTGGACTGAGGCAGGTAGTTACAAGCTGCCAGGGCATCTATGCAGACAGAACAACTGTCAATTTACTGCTTTATAAAAGACAAAATGTTGGATTAACACATTTGTTTTGAGATGCTGTGGAATAGTAGATGATGAACAAAGCAGAATTAGAAAGAATGTTGTTCCCATTTTGTCGAGTTGATTGTGATATACTTGTTTGTTCTACATGTTGAATGGCAGAATTATTTGGAGTCCTTCAGTGTAGTAAGTACTCAGACTCCTGTCATGTACTCACTAAGGGCAGCGATGCGCAGGGGAACCAGAGAGGGCAGGCTCTTATAGCAGGGCAGTTTCATCAGAGCAGC
This sequence comes from Oncorhynchus clarkii lewisi, assembly GCF_045791955.1. Lineage (NCBI taxonomy): Eukaryota > Metazoa > Chordata > Actinopteri > Salmoniformes > Salmonidae > Oncorhynchus > Oncorhynchus clarkii. Next base: position 65,332,355 of record NC_092166.1, read on the forward strand.
GTCCTCAGCCTCACACAGGTTCAACAGCTGGAGAAAAAGCAAGAAAGAAATTTAATCAATACGGATCAATAGGGGATGGAAATACAGAGTCAACGCAATACATTGTTGACTCAATAGGGCAAATTGTTTTCAACAGTTTGTGATAATTATTGGATAGACCATTTTTAAGGTATGAAAACAAAACCTATGATAAACGTTTGACTTTGTGATAAACTATTCCTTTCAGTCCGTTGCCATGGCTATGCCCACGACCTCTCACCTCTGTGTAGAAGACCTTGTGCTCCATGACGTTGAGGTCCATGGTAAAGAGGCGTGGCTGCAGGGTAGTGCAGAAGGTATTGCCCTCCATCAGGCCGATCTGGGCGTTGGCCGGCTGGTGACGCAGCAGGTGTTTCTTAGGGGGGATCATGTCCTGTAACACCTGTGGGTGGGAGGGGTTATAACAGGTTATAAATCAACATGTGCTTCTTGGGGGGGGGGGGGGGGGGGGGGGGTCCAGGTGTTATCTGTAACACCTGGACCATCGTCCCAATATCTGTAGCATGTGTAGAGCAAGGACCATATCTACCACTGCCTAACAGTCACCACTTTATGAGCTACGAAAAATCCTGTTTTACCCATTCAATTTCTATGATGGTGAATGCATACATACACACGATAACATACGCACATGTACACATGGATTTTGTGTTGTAGATATTTGGTAGTAGAGTAGAGGACTGATGACACACAGTACATGGTGACTTCTGTAATTAAAGTAATTAAAGTATTGTAATGTTTTTTTAAATTGTATAACTGCCTTAATTCTGCCGGACCCCAGGAAGAGTAACCTTGGCAGCAGCTAATGAGGATCCATAATAAATACAAAATGTGCCACAAAACCCTGGTACGGCATCTTAGACCCACTTCTTTGTGCGGCTCCATGATGATGGTGACACTCTTCCCGGTGACCTGAGCTAGCACCTGCAGGGAGTGCATGGCCTGCTTCCTGACTGTGGAGTTGGGGGAGGTGACCTCTCTCACCAGGTCATGGGTGACCATGTGGAAGGACTTGTCCTGAGCAGCCAGCAGCTCCTCAGTCTTCTCCTCATCCTTCAGAGGGGTGGCACAACGAACCAGGAGCTGCTCCAGAGTGGTCTTGGCCATGGCTACTGCACCATTAGACACCTGGAGGTCAAACTTGATATATTTAACTATTGTTTTTACCCTCCCCATAAACACATTTTTCTTTGATTTGATTGTTTTAACCCTGTGTGTCAACACAAATCAGACAACTAGTGTCTGCAACAGTTGGTTAACACAGGTAACTGTACCTCCCCAGTGAGGTCCATCATGACAAAGAGCAGAGCCTTGAGGAAGGTGAGTTGGTTCTGCAAGACCCAGATGAGAGGTAGTCTCTCCATCAGGAACTTAATGGACACCACCCCGCCCAGCTTGGCGTACCAGGCCTGCTCATAGCAGCATGCACACAGACGCTCCACGATGTAGGAGAACAGAGGCAGCTGGCACGCCTGGGGACGGCGACGAGACGAGAAGGGAGATGAGGGGGATAGAAAGATTAGCAGAATGAACTCATCGCAAGCACTTATTCACAGACAAAAATGAAAACAATTACAGTAATCAAGACTTCACATCCTACTTAAAACATATCCATTTTTAGAAATCACCACCAACAAGCATTAAAGTGATGCAATCCCACTGGTAAACCCCCAAGCCCCCTTTCTCTCACCCTCTCCTTGGACCCCAGGATGATGGAGGCTACGTCGAAGATAACAGCCAGAGCCACCTCTCCTATTTTACACAGCTCCTTTTCCTCGTAGGCCATGCAGATGGCGATGGCGTCGATCAGAACCAGCGGATCCATGCCCTTAGAACCGTTCTCCTCACTGTGGAACATAGCTGTGTTGGGCTGGCTGCCCAACTGGTAGCACTGCAGCAAGAACGGACCTGGGGGTGGGGGAGACCAACACAACAACCATGAGGAGCATAGAAAAAGGAGGGGAAAAGAGTGAGAGAATGAGATACCGAAGGAGAGAGACAAAGAGCTGGAGAGCTTCCAGCCAAATGAGAAAAAGAAGAAGGGTGGAGAGACGGTCAAGTCCAAAATGCAAGTGGTACAAAAACACAGGAAGAGAAAGATTAATTCTCTCACCACACTGCTGAGCGACAGCCACCATGGTGTAGTGTCTGATGAGGCTGGCCACAAAGGGCAGAGCGCTGGGGCGGAGGTCCTTAATGACAGCAGACATGAATGCACCGGTCAGTGCCTGTTCAAAAGTCCTGCGGGCCGGCGTGTCCTGGGCCTTGTAGCGGTGGGAGATGATCACACTAGGGATCCACTTCTCTGTGAAACTGGACACACCGCAAAACACACTAAATGAACATGCCGCCATAGGGCATTCAATAGACAAAAGCAAAGGACAAAACACTCCCATTAACATTTTCCTCAGTGTTTCCCCTAGGATATTTTTCAGGAGGGGAGAGTTGGTGGCGGAGCTGCTGAATGCATATACGGGAAACACTGGATCATATGACAAAACTGTAATGCATCATTTACAGGGCCTGTCATATGTTTTTATCCTGCGGTAAATGTCTCTGGGTAAATCATCTGTTGTCTCTGCCAGTGCCTAATAACCCTGAGGACCGACAGAGACTGTCTTTGTGCCTGACTGGTTGGTATGTGCCTCTCTGTCCCCCCCCCCCCGACTCTCTCATAAGAATGTGTTGTTATTTAGCCCTGCTGAAGGGGACGGGTTGGTGTGTGTTATTTAGCCCTGCTGAAGGGGACGGGTTGGTGTGTGTTATTTAGCCCTGCTGAAGGGGACGGGTTGGTGTGTGTTATTTAGCCCTGCTGAAGGGGACGGGTTGGTGTGTGTTATTTAGCCCTGCTGAAGGGGACGGGTTGGTTTGATTGAGAGGCTGTTTTCTCCATGCTTGAGCTTATGTTTTATAATGCCAGATGCCATGGCTACCCCTGATGGATTGCTCCATTTCATTATCACCATTTAAAATACTTTTGCTTTGGGAGAGGCTGAGAGGGGAGAAGATGAGGGAGGGAGGGATTTAGGGGAGGGGGGGGGGGCAGTTAGACAGACTGCCAGATCAATTTCTGTTCATTTACAGCCCCGGCCACTCTGATGGAGCTCCATTCTCACTTCTTGGCATTTGGTGATATTAAAGAAAAGCTGATGCTGTTCACTGAAAGGCCCTTTTCACGGTGACCAACCGGTAAAACAGACAGAGAATGAGGGGGCGAGAGAGAGAACAGAAGTCATGAATCAAAACATCTGACAGAGGTGGGGGGGGGGCTGTGTGTGTGTGGAGCAGGGAGGAGCGTAAACAGAGAGGGGAAAGTCAATTAGCCCCTGGTGAGGATCAATGATAGTAATGAGACCCACTCTCCCCTCCGTCTCTCTCTGCCGAAGCATCTTTCAGTAATCAGCAGCTGTAACACTTGACAGAGCTGATGAAGCAGCTTGACACGTGATGGAAGATATGAGAGAGGAGGGGCAAAGTGGAAGGGAGGGATGGAGAGGGGTATATATGGAGATTAATTAGGGCAGAGGGAGAAAGACCTCAAGTCATATGGGGTTAAGGGTGTGTGTAGTCTTACTTGGGGTGAGCAAGAAGCTGGTACAGGGCGTGTTTGTTGTCGTCCAGGCTTGTCATGGCAACCAAGAAACACTTGATGACCTCCCAGGCCTGTCGTCTGTAGTACGGCTCCGTGTTGGCACTCTTTAGACAATCCAGAGCCGTCTCTATAGCCTGCAGGGGAAACACACACAGAGAGATGTTTACCTTCCAACATCCATACAGACAAGGCTTCAAAATAAGATCCTACAGTAAATCATTTAATTGACCATGGTGGATTCATAAGATGAAAGAGCAGTTTTTTTGTCAACTTACAAAGGACCCTTGACAAGCAGTAAAACCAAACGTAAATGTTCAACACTAGTGCTGAGCGAATAGTGCTTTTTGAAGACGGTTCGGTTTGATTATTTTTTAAATAATCATGGTTTTTGAATGTTGTTTTCTTTACATGAAATGCATTGTGTGGCTTGAATGCTGTAAAAGAATCAAACAATGAATAAAAGCCTCATGATGGTAGTGACTGTCCATTACTGCTTATCACGTAATAACCATCATTTATTCACATTACTTAGGGCCTACTTTAAGCAAATATTTCAGTTAATGTATATTAAATGGTTTTATGTGATGATATTATTTCATTCCAAGTCATCATCTCTATAGAGCTGCTGCCTACGTTGTCTGACCAAAAATTACAATTTTAGTACTTCTTCAAAGTAAATAAGGCATACTTTAATGACTGCTGAATACCAACTATCAAATCACTTAGATCCTGTATTTTCAGGTAGAGATACTTCGAAACAACAGCTTTCTATCCCTCTCCATCACACATTCTTCTGTCTCTTCTCTCAGGGTCTGCCTGACACTACTATAACAGGCATTAAAGAAACACAGACCGGCACGCAGTGGATTATGGTCATTGTAGTTTCAGGTTTTCTGAGTGAAACTATGTAGCATTTTGTCCTGTTGGAAACTACAACTCCCTAGTACAGATGTATCGCTATAGAAACTACGCATTGTGCGCATTGAGCTTACAGGAAAAAACAGAAGGAAATGGAATTCAAATAATTGAACTGATGTTCATCAATTAGTTGTTTAAAAACAAAAATATCAGCATTTCTCAAAACTTCCCATGAAAACAACCCTTTGAACCAAGTTAACAAATGTAATATAATTAATTGAAAGTTAAAATAATCTGAGTAGAACAACAAATACCCCACGGCTCAAGACTAACATTTTCCCATGACTTGGTGCCCCCTCCACACAAAAATTGAAATCTGCATCACACAATAGAATACATTCAAGTCATCATCTTGTGAAAGTGATAAAGTAATTCACAATGCCTTATTAAGAAGGCGAATCGACTACCGAGATTGTATTCAATAAATAAGTTGTTACAGCTAACATGTCAAAGCAGGAATGAATGATTCTAAATAGTTTGATATGCAAACTAATTGCAGTGAATGTTTTTGGTATATCCAGAGGGTTTGTTATATTTTACTGTCAAAATAGGGCTCCAGAATATTCCAATTTTTTTGCCTTAATCTTTATGTTCACTAACAGTATTAAATACTGTATAGGCCTAATTCAATATGTGTTAATTCACCACCTGAGGAAGTGGAAACTCAAAACACGTGATCTGGATCGCCAACTCTAAAAAATAACACCTTCTAGTAGGCACAATAACAGTAAACGCAATGTCCTAAAATTAAACTTTGCAAAGCGCCCTTGTGCACCTGCGATGGACAATACGCATCTCCCCATGCACTCCACAGATATCATGATCGTAAAACAGGGTGCTTTGAGCCAAGGTTATAGTAAACTAAAACAAGAAGAAAAAAAGAAAAAACACTTGAGTAAAATGGAAATAAAATGAACAAACCCATTTGATAACATAAAACTTATAATCTTTGGCTCTAAACCAACTAAAATAAAAACGAATCATGAATTATGTTCAGTTGTAGTGTTTGTGTTTTCAAGCGTCTGAATCTGGCGGGTCAAATTGAGATGACCTTTAAAATTATGAAGTCAAATTCACGAGCAGCACCGCATATATTGGGCGTGTTTAAAAATGGTACGGCTAAAGTGGCCAACTGTAGACAAAAGTCAGGGAGCGAAGTCAGGGGAGGTGCATTTGCGACAGCCAAAAGTCAGACACTAATCTGGTTTTCCAACAGCAACGCTCAGAACAACATGGCAGTGTTGCCAAAGGTTATTTATAATGTCAAAAATAAAATAAAATCATGTATTCCCATATCACACACTCAAACCATAATATTATGTGTTTACATTGTACAATCAATTAGTGAGAGACAGCCTTAAATATATTTATTTGAATATATCCATTGTACACATAAATCAGTCACACCTGGGAGAATTTTTGAATTTTATCTAACCCTACCTCGCACAGACAAGTGACAGGGTCACAAAATATGACAAAATGGTTGCAGACTGGAGCCCTGTACCCTGTGTAGAATAACAACCCTACTGCACTCAGGCAGTGTGTTTAACTCATGCCTGAGATCGGCGCTATGCGTAACCTGTCATGGAGAAAGAAACTCTACACATGGTGCCGGGCCCGAGCCCAGCAGAAGCCATTTCAACTGCCAGATTATGATCTGACAAACCAATGCGGCCGGACACTTAAGAGGGAGAAAATGAACTAATTAACGCCACTCAGAGAGAGGAGCGAGGGAGAAAGAACAAGAGAGAAGGATGGTCTGTCTGGTGGAAGAGGAAGGAGAAGAGGAGGAGAGTGCATAATTGAATTCTACTGGCTTAGCCCTGTCAGCACATTAGGGCTACACTGCTACTGGCTGACATGCACTCATCCCATCTCAACAAAGTACATAGATATAAAGACAAAGACATTAGAAAGTGTTTTGAATAAAGAGAGACTCAGGCGCTTTAAATAGACAGAGTGTCTCACTTCAAAAGGAGGAGGCAGTGGAGAGAGAGGGGGCCGGCAGAGATAAAGAGGAAGAGGGAAAGTGGGAGAAGAGAGCAGGAAAAGAAGGGGATAGAGGGAGAAAATGAGTGAGAATGGAGGGCAATAGCAATGGTGTCTTTTTGTAGGCACTAACTCCGCCACGGCTCTTTGGTCAAAGCCTATGGGGAAATTAATAGTTTTTCTTTTTGGGGGGGATAAACGGCAAAAATAAGGTCTGTGGTAAACCTCACTTCAGCCTTATTTTCGGCATTTATCCAAAAAACCCATTCATTTCCCCATAGAGATGGCAGAACGAACCAGAGAAAACTCATTTCCGGATTTTAAGACTACAAGCTAGCGAGCTCCAGAGGAAAAAACATCGCCCTTTTAGTCATTACCATCCAAATAAATTTCAGGATAAGACACATGATGTAAATACCATTAAGCCACTTAATTCCAGAGAGAGAAAGGGGACTGTGGCATCCATCTTGGGAGCGTCAACTCAATTACAGAAATGACAGTCTGCATGTGTGTTTCACTATTAGCAGACAGCGATAGTCATTAGAAAGCAAATAATCGTCTTCATCCAGGGTTCTGTAGATTGATTATTCATGCCTGGAGCAGAGATGAGGAGCCCGTAAGGACGCATGATGTCTTTAATAACATGGGGAAGACAGTCTTCTCTCGCAGAGAGAAGCTCAACTCTGACAGGGATTCATTAACCCTCAGAGGAACGATCACCCCTATTCTCGCTACTTCTACTGTTCTCTAACTACTTCCTCTGCTTTGTAATCACATTGAAATAGAAAAGGAGAAAGGAGTGGATAAGTGGAATTAACGGAGGGGTTTTGAAGTTGTCTCTTGCCTAGATTTTTAAAATGTTGCTAACTAGAGTTTTGCTTTGAGAACATACTACAATACCCTGCTACTGTGACTTAATGCCCAACACAGCACAGTTGAATACCTTAACCACTACTATGATCCAAAATGGCTACCATACCAAGCTCCATTCACACCCGTAATGGCTGACAAGTCACATACCTTCTCCATGGGCAGCTGTATAGAGGCCTTGCAGTCAGTGAACTCTGCCTTGATGCTGGGTCCCTGGACCTCAGTCACCACGTACTGTAGTCTCTGGGATTCCTTCAGCATCTTCCTGTTGCTGCCGCCAAACTTCCCCAGCACTCGGTACGCCACATGGCTGATTGTCTCCGCTGGGTTACGCAGCGTCCGCCACAACGCCTAGGGGGGGGAAGAGGGGTCAAAGGTTAGGAAGTGAGAGCAGAGACTGGGATGTGTGTATAGATTGAATGTGTGTGTGTGTGTGTGTGTGTGTGTGTGTGTGGGGGGGGGGGGTGCACGCTTCTGTTGTGCTTGCTTGCTTGTATTTGTGCCTGCATCCGTGTGTACGTCCTTACCTGCATAAGCTCTGCTCTGACGGGCTGTATATGATCGTAGAGGAAGTCTGGCTGCAGATTGTCCACACAGAGCTCCAGGGTGCGGAGGCCCTGGCTGACCAGCGTCTGGGAGCCATTCAGAGCAGAGACCAGCGGGTCCATCAGCATGGGCAGGTAGGGCAGCAGGGAGCTCAGCCTCACAGGCACCGTCAGACACAGCTCCACAAACAGATCCTTCATGTGCTGCTTATGGAGACCACTCTGGAGCATGTTGAGGCCTGATGGAAGGAGAGCGAAGGCCAAAGTGAGGAGAGAGGACTGGAGACGTCCTGTAATGCAAATTCCTGCTTGGCATCCACCATGTTTTTTTTTACCCATCTATCCTGTGTCTTCAGATCAGTGCATATAAAAAGACATGCTACTAACTTTAAAAGCTACAAAACAATATTCTTATTAATTTTTTGTGTGTGGCGCAAACTACCCTGCAGCAGGTTGGGTAGTAGGGGCAGGAACTCCTGGTAAAGCAGGTCATGGCTGCCTCCACCAATGGAACGGAAGAGAGCCCTGAGAAGCAGGAAGTAGTTGTATGGTTCCTTAGCAGACTGGGCCAGTTCCATGGAGCTGTTCACTATCTTGTGGAGGTGAGGCTGGGGGAAGGAAGAGACATGATTTGTGTTCGACATCGATACATTTGGTTTTGAAAGTATGGTGAACATCACAATTTAGCCTTCAGACAAGATTAATGTTGTTTCCTGTGCATTTCAATTCAGTCAGGATAGTTATCTCAACAACCATTGTCAATTTAGGACAGGGCTTCCAAGAGGAAAAGGCATCGAAACTATGCAACACGGATGATGAAAATAAACATCACCCTAACCTTGAGCATCTGCTCGTTCTCAGCAGCGAACAGCGAGACAGAGCCGAAGACCAGTTTGAATAGCTTGAGGTAGAGGTTGGACAGCTCTACGTTGGAGCCCATCTCAGGTAGTCTCTCCAGAAGGTACTCCACCAGGATGGTGGCAAACAGGACTGACGTCGACAGGTTAGCAAGGAACGAGTTAGCCACGATCTGGAAAAATTAGACGGTGAGGTTTTACACATTAGTCCCCAAACAAAACCAATCCTACATACACACATTTCATTGAAGGACTAGACTTAATCTGGGTCCGGGAAACCGGCCCGAAATGTTCCGTTAAACCCAGATCTGAAATTGCTCTTAGAGCCCTGAACAAAAGTAGTGCACTACATTGCAAACAAGGTGCCATTTAGGACACAACAGAGTGTGGGGTTACCTGCAAGGCGTAGTTTTTGGAGATCCTCTCCACCATGTAGGGGACTGTGGTTTGGAAGATCTCCTTGAAGGTGAGGGGGTTCATCATCGTGAAGACCCCAGCAAAGTGCTCCAGCACCTCCTTCTCCTCCTTCATACGCACCGTCTGACAGTTGGCCACTCTGATGTACGTCTGCTGGTTGTTGGCAATCTGTACCTAGCCAGGAGAGGGGGATGGGGCGCTGTTATATTACGGTTATTACAGCAACCCTGATCAATCTGTACCCTGTACCTGGCCAGGGGAGGGGGCGCTGTTATATTACGGTTATTACAGCAACCCTGATCAATCTGTACCCTGTACCTAGCCAGGAGAGGGGGATGGGGTGCTGTTATACTATGGTTATTACGGTAACCCAGAGTAATCTGTATCTATCTGAGGATGGACGGGGCACTGTTATACTATGGTTATTACGGTAACCCTGATCAATCTGTACCAGCCAAGAGAGGGGGAGCTGTTATATTATGGTAACCCTGAGTAATCTGTAGCCGAGGGCAGACGGGGCGCTGATATTCACAAGTATATACACTGTTTGGCTCTCGTTACAACCTGGACTTGATAGTGGTACGACCTGGAGTTTCAACATTGTATGGCCCTGGTTATACCATAGGCAATGTACCTAGCCAGGAGGGAGAAGAGAGCTGGTATACACATGTACAGTATATAGTGGTATGACCCAGAGTTTTCTATCTGGTTATATCCTGATCAATCTGTAGCTAGATAAGAGGGCAGTGGAGCTTTCTTATACACAGTGTATTGTATACATGTATAATGTATGGCTATATAATCATATCTCCATAAGACAAAGCCCTACTGGTACACTGGCAGTCATACCTGGTAGATGTCCAAGGCCTGCATGGCGTATTTCACCAGCTTGATGTAGATCTGAGTCTCCTTGGGCTGAAGCTGCTTGTTAGGAATGAACTGGGCCTCTGCAACACAGAACACACAACAGGAGTGGTAAGCAATCAGTGAGGTTAGTTTATCCTGAGTTATCTTCATGAAATGAGGATGGAAATCAATGGGGAAAAAAGGGTCAATCTTGACATCGGAACTCAAGTGTCCATTTCTCCTCCGAGTGTAACGTAAGTGCCATTTTTCTGGCTCCTCACCTCCAGGAGCCTTGCAGGAAGTGATTCCCCAGGTGATGGTCTTCACCCCACAGACCAGCGTCTTCACCAGGCTGCGACAGTCCGACACCTGGAATGTCTGCTTGTCCTCCTTCTCTCCCAGCCGGTCGAAGGGGGTGGCGGGGGCGGGAGGGGCGGGGGTGACAGGGTTAGGGGGCGCAAGGGGAGGCAGGGCAGGGAGGACAGGGGTGGCTGGGAGGGCAGGAGTTGTGGGGACCCCGGGTAGCGCCCCCTGAGGTTCGACCACGCCCATCTCTGACTGGGGCTTGCACTTCTTGAAGATGGTGGCGAGCTGGTAGCGAGCGATGGTGTGGAACTTCAGCACAAACACCTTGAGGAAGAAGGAGATTGAAGATGTATTGAAGTCAATGTCTTGATAATAATAAAAGGAACATAATCTTCTTACATGGGGAACCTAGAGATAGTATAAAAGGTGCAGAGTTGATTTGTGATTGGGCACAACATTGCCCCTTTCCTTATAAATCAGGCTGTCGTTTCCCATCTCGCTTTACTTACTTCCAGCATTCTCATCAGTATGTCCCGGCCGTTGCCGTTCTCCTGTTCACTCTTGGAGCGGATGCAGTCGACCAGGTTAAGCAGCAGTTTGCAGGACATGGTCTGGATGCTGCTGGGGAGAGACTCGTCATCTATGTTCTTGGCAAACAGCTGCACGGCCAGAGACAGGTCTGTGAGAGGCAGGTTCTGACGCACGTGGTGCACCAGGTCTGCCAGCGTGCTGTAGGCCAGTGGTCTGGGGGGAGAGGAGTTGCAAAGGTTCACCACTATCAAAACAGAAGGTTATATTTTACATTACATTGTCTGGAGGGGAGAAAGGGTTAAAAGTTCAATCACCAACTACCATGTAGGCCAGTGGTCTGGGGTGACAGGAGAGAGGGGAAGGGAGAGGTCAGAAGAGTTCACTATCAAATGGAAGGTTTTTACAGTTTACGTAACATCTCAGTCATTTAGCAGACACTAAAGGCTCTAATCCAGAGCGACTTATAATCAGTGCATGGAAGGTGCCAGAGCTTTAAAGAGCATTAGAAGACACCTTTTCCCTTTTTTATACTCCACCATCCACAGATCTGCCAGGTCTGATAGCTACAGCTTGTTTCACATGGAGACTAATGAAAGATGAAGGCTGGTGTTTGATGAGAGGGTGAGAATGGTCTTACCTCAGTGTCTCCCGGGCTGTGTAGCCAGACCCGATCAATATGGACTCATCAAAAAGTTTGTCCATGCAAGGGATGAACTCTGCAACACAGAATGAAAATAAAGTGTCAGAATTAGTCTGAGTGAACGAGTTTGCATTTGTTTGTGCATGCTTGTGTGTGCGTGCGTCAATGCGTACGGCTGCGCAGGTCTGTGGTGAGGATGTGTTTGGCAGCGATGAGCAGTTCCTTGCGTAGATGGGCTGTCTCAGAGGGACAGTTGGTGAGCAGCTGCAGCATGCCCTTTACCATCTGCTGGGAGTACTTCCCTACCAGGTCCTGGTCAGAGGGATACACAAACACAATATAGTTTAGAAAGTTCCATGAAAACTGGCATTAAGTACTCTGTGTGCCAGGTAAATACAATACAGAAAATGAAATGAGAAATTGAACACAGGCACATGAAGTGAAAAGCACAACGTGGGTATATGTACCTGGTAAATGCGGATGATGTAGGCCAGGAAGGACAGGGTCTTGATCTGGGCAGCGATAAAGTCAGCATACAGCTCCTTGTTATACAGCTTGTGTTGCCTGAAAGTTACATGTTAGGGTTTACAATAACTACTTATATACAAAGCAAACAATTCCACTGTACCCTTAATAATGATTTAATACCATTTCATGTTCTTGTGGTTGTTTAGCAAAAATAACAATTATGATTGTCTAAAGGACGGAATCAAGACAGACTCAATCGCACACACAGGCTTCTTACCTGGCCTGGGGAGAAACCTGCAGCATGATAGTGTTCATGATGAGGGGGACAAACTCAGATACCACGTTATGGATGTTCAGTTTATACAGCTGGTACATGAGCACCACTATGATAGGCAGCTCAGCGAGCACCTTCAGGGACAGGGACCCCCGTGGGATGATGGTGTGCTGGAGAAACAAATAAACAGGAGTCAGGCAAGGGAAATGCCAGCCTATATTCAGGATCGGTACAACAGTATGGAACATTCAGATAGAAATATACTGTGTAGAACAGACATGATTCAATGATGAATCACATGAGCTCTGTGCCTTACATTTCTACCTAGAAAACAAGCCATGGTCTGAGATGCTTTGCCAGTGCTTCTACACCACCAAGTGGTAATAAGAGGAGTTACAGACAGTTGATAGAAGTATTCAGGACAGGTCTACTCACTGTGCGTGTTTCACTGTCCTCCCTCTCGGGGGCGGTCTTCACCAACACCGAGGTGATCATGCCCACCATCTCAGGAGAAGGCACAGTGTTCTCAGCTATCACCTGGGGATTCTCAAAGTACCGAGCCTGAGAGAGAACAGGGACAAGAACAGAGACAGGGAGAAAAGACAAGAGGGAAGGAGAATGCAAAAGTGAGAACATGATTCTTACATCCTCAGAGACCAAACATTTCCCCGCTCAATAAGCCACCTGCTTTTCTGTTGTCTTACCACTACTTTAGGCAGCTCCTTATAGATCTGCTTCACAAAGTCCAGAAAGTGATGGATCTGAATAAAAGATTACAACAGACAGTTAATACCTTGATCAGAGGAGCACAGTTCAGCATCCAGACATGGGCTCCATCGCAATTAATCTTTGCTCGATTCCTCACATCTTCTTTCCTCGCTTTATTCTCGAAACACATTGGGGAAGAAGGTCTGATCCAATACGGTTAAGGAGGCAAGGAGATGCGAGGAATCATGGAAAGAGGAATTGAGATAGAGTCATGGCAAGACACTGTAGGCAGGTCTTCTGTTCATCAACACAAAGTGAGATTGGAGAAAAGAAAGGTTCTCACCTCTTGAGAGATCTGTGGACGGAACTGTTTGTGCAGTTCAATGATAATACGCAGGCATATCAGCACGTTCTCCTCGCTCTCAATCTGAAAGCAAACAACGAGCGATGCAATGCAAAGAAAACACTGAGTCAATCAGTTCAGGTTAGGGACAGATAACTATCTTGACTAAATACACTGAGCGCACAAAACATTAAGAACACTGTCCATGACAGGCTGACCAGGTGAAAGCTATGATCTCTTATTGATATCACTCTCTAAATCCACTTCAATCAGTGTAGATGAAGGGAAGGAGGAAGGTTTAAGAAGGATTTTTAAGCCTTGAGACATGGATTGTGTATGTGTGCCATTCAGAGGGTGAATGACCAAGACCAAGGATTTAAGTGACTTTGAACGGGGCATGGTAGTAGGCGCCAGGCGCATAGGTTTGAGTGTGTTGAGAACTGAAACGCTGCTGGGTTTTTCACACGCAACAGTTTCCCTTGTTTAACAAGAATGATCCACCACCCAAAGAACATCCAGCCAACTGTGGGAAGCATTGGAGTCCACATGGGCCAGCATCCCTGTGGAACGCTTTCAACACCTTGTAGAGTCAAGCTGTTCTGAAGGCAAAAGGGGTGCAACTCGATATTAGGAAGGTGTTCCTAATGTTTTGTCCACTCAGTACGTGTGTGGGGTGGACAATACCTTTCTGATAGATTTCTGAAACGATTGGTTCCTATGGAACATTCCACCACCACACAGTTCCCATCTCTCAGCAAACAGGCGTTCTCAGATCTTATCAGTTTTACTTTCAGCGCCCAGAGTGTTTTAAGGTACATTTATCAGACACACTCGCACGCACTCAGTCAGTCAGTCACCATCACAAATACACTGTACCTTACTCTGGACTAAAGCATATCGCTCTCATCACATCGCCTCTGCTGAAAAGACGATACGCAGCATAAATCATGTCTGTCATAGACGCGAGTAACAACTTACCTCCAGGAAGCGAAACATGACAGACAGAATGTTCTTGGTGTGAGGTCTCAGGTGTTCATTAGTTGGGATCCGGTGGATGATCTCCAGCACCAGCTTCCTCAGTTGCTGTTTTAAAGTAATACAAGGTGAATCTGATTCTTGTGCATTCAATGACTTCATGTTTAAATTGTATCTGCCCTTAAGCAAATAAATATTTCAAATGATTTAATGTCCTCCTACCTGTGTGGGCTTCTCCTGCAGGAACTGCACCTCTCCGTCCTGGAGGAAGGTAAGGAAGCGAGGGATGATGTGTTCCAGGAAGGTGGAGTACTGTGGCGATGATGTCACATTCTGAAAAAGACATCACCACTAACATAAGACCAGTTTTCATTATGTAGACAAGATAAGTGAACAGTGTTGCGACTTACCGCTGTAGTAGAAACACAGACATAATGGGTATACCCATTCTAGTTATTCTATGGTAGAAACTTACCTCAAAGTTCTCACTGACCTCCTGCATCATCTTCAACTTTGTTTCATCAGCTGAGTGTTGGAGGATACAGTAACAACATTAAAACAGCTCATGTGACACAATGAGTCATCATATACTTCTCATCTCTGTGCAGACAGGGACACTCAGATCTTATCAGTTTTACTTACAGCGCCCAGAGTGTTTTAAGGTACTTTATCAGACACACTCGCACTCACTCAGTCAGTCACTCACAAATACACTGTACCTTATTCTGGACTAAAGAATATCGCTCTCATCACATTGCCCCTGCTGTAGAGATTATACCTAAACCATAGATTACTGAATAACTATGCCCACAACTCACCAATAGCACCTACAGCTACAGTATACATTAAATCACGCAAATAATTATGTTTCTGAGCACAGGAGATTTCTCAGGCTCATGCTGACTCTCAGACTATGGCACACTCAACTATCATAGTTTCTCATTCACTTACGGGTGTTGTTGTCTGTGAGGGCTGCCACGAACTGCAGGTACTTCTTCATGAGGGTGGTCTGGTCCACCACCGTTGGGCTGGGGGTCGGCACGAAGGCCATGGTTCCCGCCGGGAGTGACAGGGTTACGATGGGGTAGAGCAGACAAGAGTCTGCACCTCTCACAGAGAATAAATGTGCGCTGCGTGTGAGAAAATGGAAGAAATCAGAGACAATACGACATTTGATTTGCATGAGTAACTAACATACAAAACAAGTCAAGTGAACGTGTCAACAATTCTCTAACAGGCAAACTCTCTATAGTATGACAGCAAGCAACCGCGCAGTCTTTGTATACTCATAAAATTACATATGTATTCTCCGTAAGACCATTTCCAGTACTATGGTCAGTGAGCAAATGCGTACGGCTGAATTTAACTTACCGAAATGTATACTATTCCACCACAGCGATCTAGGATTCAACTAGCTAGCAAAACATACTGGGTCGACAGGTAGCCTAGTGGTTAGAGCGTTGGACCAGTAACGTTAACCGGAGAGTTGCTAGATCGAATCCCCGAGCCGACAAGGTAAAAAAATCTGTCGTTCTGCCCCTGAACAACGCAGTTAACCCAGGCTGTCATTGAAAATAAGAATTTGTTCTTAACTGACTTGCCTAGTTAAGCTAAAATACTAACAACGTGCCTCTAGTTCAAGTCAGGCGCACAAAGATGACATAATCTATAGCATGCAAGTGATAAAATAAATAGATAAACATTGTCCGTCGAACACGGACAATCCTCACATAATTACTGCTATAAACTACACACATAAAATCAAACTTAGAAAGTGACCATATTGGATGGTTTAGTCAAAGACAAACTCTGTGGTTTAGTAACCAGGCTAGCTAGCTAGCTTGCTTCCCAAAGAGAAAGAAACCAATCGCGCTAACCCCTCACATCCCCGTTTAGCTAGTATGTCGACAAAATAAATATATGTTTTACTTTTTGAGAACGCATTCGCTAGTTAACGACTTCATCATCCCAAAATGAGCATGCAAAGCAAAATATACATTATATTTTAAGGAAAGTAATTGAAAAAGAAAGCATCCCATTTAAACTTACCAACTAGCACAGACAGGAAATAGTACCTCTGTGACTTCCGGTCTCCGAGAGCCAGTCTGATATATGTACACTTTTGCACTTTACTAGGATAATAATTATATTCCCATATGCAATTATTTGAAACATATTGTTTATATATGCATAAATAATACCGTAATGTGATATATATTCCGGTTCCTTCAACAATCCTCATCAATATAGTACTTGGCGGAATGATATTCAGGAACGGCTTGATGTTATAAGACCATCGTTTTCGATGGTCTTTTTCTGCTCTACGGATTGTTACTAGGCAAACAATTATGCGGTAAACTGCGCAACGCATGCAGTGGAGCGCGCCAATGTAGCGTGAAGTTCTGGGTGTCTGCCCACCCCTGGGTCTGTTGTTGGCTGTGTGTTTAGTTTGCATCGAATTATAAAATATAAATATAGACAATGTATGCATGTGTCATATATTTTCTAAGTATGTAGCTATGTCGTTCTTATTTTATAAGCCAGCATTGGCCATTAGCCCCTATAAAGTCAGTTTGTGATTATAGGCCCACAGTGAATAATGTCCCCTGTAGTAATATATCCAATATAGCAAACAGTTCAGTCCTAAAATCCTTGCTTAGATGTTGAAACAAATCCTTTGCCACAAGATGGGAATAGACCATCTTTGTTTGAGAAAATATTTAGGGCCTACAGTACAGAAATGTGATCCTCTGTAGCTCATTTGGTAGAACATTGCACTTGCAATGCCAGGATAGTGGATTGCCTTCATTGGACCACCCATGTGTAAAAATGTATGCACTCATGACTTTGGATAAATTGGTCTGCTAAATGGCATATATTATTGGTATAAATGGAACGGTACACATCAAACGTATGGATACCATGTTTGACTCCATTCCAATATTCCATTCTACCCATTACAATGAGCCTGTCCGCCTATAGCTCCTCCCACCAGCCTCCACTGTTAGAAATGATAGTACATTTTCCAAATTAATAAAACTATTGTCAAGTTCTGACCTTTATTTCCTTTGTTTTGTCTTTATTTAGTATGGTCAGGGCGTGAGTTGGGGTGGGCAGTCTATATTTGTGTTTCTATGTTTTTTCTATTTCTGTGTTTGGCCTGATATGGTTCTCAATCAGAGGCAGCTGTTTATCGTTGTCCCTGATTGAGAACCATATTTAGGTAGCCTGGGTTTCAATGTTGGTGTGTGAGTGTTTGTTGCCACATGGTACTGGTTCGGCTATTTCACGTTTGTATTTCATAGTGTTCAGTGCATTTCTTATTAAAATTGTCATGAACACTTACCATGCTGCATCTTGGTATGATCCTTACTCCTCAGACTAAGAGGAAATCTGCTGTTACAGAAACACCCACCAACAGAGGACCAAGCAGTGTGGTAATGGGCAGCGGCAACAGCGGCCGAAGACACAGGACTCATGGACTTGGGAGGAAATTCTAGATGGGAGAGGACCCTGGGCACAGCCAGGGGAAAATCGCCACCCCAGAGCTGGAGGCAGCGAAAGCAGAGAGGCGCTGGTATGAGGCAGCGCGGATGGAAGCCCGAGAGTCAGCCCGGTGTGGTGGGGGGTACACGGCGAGTGTGGCGACGCCAGGTAGGAGACCTGTGAAACTCCCCGTGCTTACCGGAGAGGGACCGGGCAGGCACCGTGTTATGCTGTGCCGCACACGGTGTCCCGCACCGGTACATTCCAGCTCCTCGTATTGGCCGGGCTAGAGTGGGCATCGAGCCAGGTGCCATGACGCTGGCTCTATGCATCTGGTCTCCAGTGCGTCTCCTTGGGCCGGCGTACATGGCACCAGCCTTACGCATGGTGTCCCCGGTTCGCCAGCACAGCCCAGTGCGGGCTATTCCACCTCGCCGCACTAACTTGGCTACCAGGAGCATGCAACCAGGTAAGGTTGGGCAGGCTTGGTGCTCAAGAGCTCCAGTGCGCCTGCATGGTCCGGTCTATCCAGTGCCACCTCCACGCACCAGCCCTCCGGTGGCAGCCCCCCGCACCAGGCTGTCTCTCCTTCTGCCTACAGGTGTTCCTGTCTGTCCTGAGCTGCCGGGGTCTCCCGTGTGTCCTGAGCTGCCGGGGTCTCCCGTGTGTCCTGAGCTGCCGGGGTCTCCCGTGTGTCCTGAGCTGCCGGGGTCTCCCGTGTGTCCTGAGCTGCCGGGGTCTCCCGTGTGTCCTGAGCTGCCGGGGTCTCCCGTGTGTCCTGAGCTGCCGGGGTCTCCCGTGTGTCCTGAGCCGCCAGTCAGCCAGGAGCTGCCGTAGCCGCCCTTCACTCCGACGCAGCCGGAGTCTCCCGCCTGTCCGGCGCTGCCGGAGTCTACCGTCCATTCGTAACCTGTGGCGTGAGTCCCCAGTCCAAGATCGGCGGCGAAGGTCGCCGCTCTAAAGAGGCGGACGAACTATAGTAAGTGGGGCCCAGAACCGCCACTGCGGACAGACGCCCACCCAGACCCTCCCCTATAGGTTCAGGTTTTGCGGCCGGAGTCCGCACCTTTGGGGGGGTTGCTGTCACGTTCTGACCTTTATTTCCTTTTTGTCTTTATTTAGTATGGGCAAGGTGTGTTGGGGTGGGCAGTCTCTTTGTGTTTCTATGTTTTTTTCTATTTCTGTGTTTGACCTGATATGGTTCTCAATCAGAGGCAGCTGTTTATCGTTGTCCCTGATTGAGAACCATATTTAGGTAGCCTGGGTTTCACTGTTGGTTTGAGTGTTTGTTTCCGTGTGAGTTTGTCGCCACACGGGACTGTTTCGGTTTGGTTATTTCACGCATTTGTTTATTGTTTTTGTATTTCAGTGTCCAGTGCTTTTCTTATTAAAATCGTGATGAACACTTACCACGCAGCATCTTGGTCCGATCCTTACTCCTCTTCAGACGAAGAGGAGGAAATCTGCCGTTACAACTATGTATATACAGTACCAGTCAAAAGTTTGGACAGCTACACATTCAAGGGTTTGTCTTTATTTTGACCATTGTTACATTGTATAATGGTAAAGACATCACAACTATGGAATCATGGAGTAAGCAAAAAAGTGGTAATCATTATTTTATATTCAAAATTCTTCAAAGTAGCCACCCTTTGCCTTTGAAGACAGCTTTGCACACTCTTGGCATTCTCTCAACCAGCTTCTTGAGGTAGTCACCTGGAATGCATTTCAATTAACAGGTGTGCCTTGTTAATTTGTGGAATTTATTTCCTTAATGCGTTTGAGCCAATCAGTTATCTTGTGACAAGGTACGGGTGGTATACAAGAGAGCCCTATTTGGTAAAGACCAAGTCCATATGTCAAGAACAGCTCAAATAAGCAAAGAGAAACGACAGTCATTTAAGACATGAAGGTCAGTCAATACAGAACATTCTAAGAACATTGAAAGTTTATAAGTGCAGTTGCAAAAACCATTAAACGGCTAAGATGACACTGACTCTCATGACAGGAAAGGAAGACCCAGAGTTACCACTGCTGCAGAGGATAAGTTCATTAGAGTTACCAGCCTCAGAAATTGCAGCCCAAATAAATGCTTCAAAGTTCAAGTAACAGACACATCTCAACATCAACTGTTCAGAGGTGACTGTGAATCAGGCCTTCATGGTTGAATTGCTGCAAAGAAGCCACTAAAGGACACCAATAATGAGACTTGCTTGGGCCAAAAAACACAAGCAATGGCCATATTAGACCGGTGGAATTCTGTCCTTTGGTCTGAGTCCAAATGTGAGATTTTTGTTCCAACTGCCATGTCTTTGTGAGACGCAGAGTAGGTGAACGGATGATCACTGCATGTGTGGTTACTAGCGTGAAGCATGGAGGAGTAGGTGTGGTGTGGGGATGCTTTGCTGGAGACACTGCCTGTGATTTATTTTGAATTTAAGGCACACTTAACCAGCATGGCTACCACAGCATTCTGCAGCGATCCGCCATCCCATCTGGTTTGCTCTGAGTGGGACTACCATTTGTTTTTCAACAGGACAATTACCCAACACACCTCCAGGCTGTGTAAGGGTCATTTGAGCAAAAAGGAGAGTGATGGAGTGCTGCATCAGATGACCTGACCTCCGCAATCACCCAACCTCAACCCAATTGAGATGGTTTGGGATGAGTTGGACTGCAGAGTGAAGGAAAAGCAGTCAAGAAGTGCTCAGCATATGTGGGAACTCCTTCAACACTGTTGGAAAAGCATTCCAGGTGAAGCTGGTTGAGAGAATTCCAAGTGTGTGCAAAGGGTGGCTACTTTGAAGGATCTCAAATATAAAATATATTTAGATTTTTTTTTAAACACTTTTTTGGTTACTACGTGATTCCAAATGTGTTATTTCTTAGTTTAGATGTCTTTATCATTCTACAATGTAGAAAATAGTAAACACAAAGAAAAACCCTTGAATGAGTAGGTGTGTCTAAACTTTTGACTGGTACTGTATATAATTGGATAAGTCTCCACCCCCCTGAGTTAATACATGGTGGAAGCACATTTGGCAGCCATTACAGAATCAATCAGTGAATCATTTGGAATAAGATTCTACCTTTTAACTCTTAGGGCAACATATTTTCACTGAAGTAAAAATATGACAGGAGCAAAGCTCAGGTAAAACGTTAGTGGAAAACCCACATCAGTCTTCTGAAAACCTAACCCTGGGATAGGGTTTTATTTTTCTGCTGGACAATTACACACGTTTATGCAAAAGAGACACCAGAATGGATTTCCAAGAGGTGTTGAGTGTTCCTTAATGGTCTAGTCTCAGTACCTGACTTATACTGAACAAAAATATAAACGCATAATGTAAAGTGTTGGTCCCATGTTTCATGAGCTGAAATAAAAGATCCCAGAAATATTTATCTCAAATGTTATACACAAATGTGTTTACATCCCTGTTAGTTAGCATTTCTCCTTTGCCAAGATAATCCATCCACCTGACAGCTGTGGCATATCAATAAGATGATTAAACAGCATGATCATTACACAGGTGCACCTTGTGCTCGGGACAATTAAAGGCCACTCTAAAATGTGCAGTTTTGTCACACAACACAATGCCACAGATGTCTCAAGTTTTGAGGGAGTGTGCAATTGGCATGCTGACTGCAGGAATGTCTCCCTGAGCAGTTGACAGAGAATGTTATATTTATTTCTCTACCATAAGCCGCCTCCAATGTTGTTTTAGAGAATTTGGCAGTACATCAAACCGGCCTCACAACCGCAGATCTTGTGTAACCACTCCAGCCCAGGACCTCCACATCCGGCTTCTTCACCTGCGGGATTGTCTGAGACCAGTCACCCGGACAGCTGATTCAACTGAGTAGTATTCCAGTGTGTAATAAAGACCTTTTGTGGGGAAAAACTCATTCTGATTGGCTGGGTCTGACTGCCCAATGGCTGCGCCCCTCACCAGTCATGTGAAATCCATAGATTAGGGCCTAATGAATTTATCTCAATTGACTGATTTCTTTGTAGGAACTGTAACTCAGTAATATTATTGAAATTGATGCATGTTGCATTTATATTTTTGTTCCGTATACTTGTACATCAGTGAAATAATATATAGTTCAAGGTTACTTTACATGTATATTAATCTCAAACCATACATTTTTAGCAAACTATTAGCATTGGACTTGAATCAGACCAGCAGAAGACTGGTTGCGGTATGAGTAGGCGTCAGCTCTGGTACCATGCTGCAACAGAAGAGTTTGGACCTTTCCTTTCTCTGCCCTGGACACATACAGATCAGTACTGATATCAGGGATGTCCTGATGGGGCTGCAGTTCCATTTTAATGCTGGAGTAAGTGGCGTTACTGTACCCAGACATCTGTAACATAATACAAGAAACAAACAAATGTAAACATTTACACTGACACTTTTTTTGGTGTTTGTAGGGCTACAGTGTCTCAACATTTCCTAGCAAATTTATACAGAACAAGAACAAATACAGTGAGCAAATCACCATCGGACAACTAAGTCACTACCGGTCGAGTCCGAGTCCATGTCCGAGTCACCACTGGTCGAGTCCGAGTCACCACTGGTCGAGTCCGAGTCCATGTCCGAGTCACCACTGGTCGAGTCCGATTCCATGTCCGAGTCAGCACTGGTCGAGTCCGATTCCATGTCCGAGTCAGCACTGGTCGAGTCCGAGTCACCACTGGTCGAGTCCGAGTCCATGTCCGAGTCACCACTGGTCAAGTCCGAGTCACCACTGGTCAAGTCCGAGTCCATGTCCGAGTCAGCACTGGTCGAGTCCGAGTCACCACTGGTCGAGTCCGAGTCACCACTGGTCAAGTCCGAGTCACCACTGGTCAAGTCCGAGTCACCACTGGTCGAGTCCGAGTCACCACTGGTCGAGTCCGAGTCCATGTCCGAGTCACCACTGGTCGAGTCCGAGTCACCACTGGTCGAGTCCGAGTCACCACTGGTCAAGTCCGAGTCACCACTGGTCAAGTCCGAGTCACCACTGGTCGAGTCCGAGTCACCACTGGTCGAGTCCGAGTCACCACTGGTCAAGTCCGAGTCACCACTGGTCAAGTCCGAGTCACCACTGGTCAAGTCCGAGTCACCACTGGTCGAGTCCGAGTCACCACTGGTCAAGTCCGAGTCACCACTGGTCAAGTCCGAGTCCATGTCCGAGTCACCACTGGTCAAGTCCGAGTCACCACTGGTCAAGTCCGAGTCACCACTGGTCGAGTCCGAGTCAAGTCTGAATCTTGTACTAGAGTACCATAACATTGCTTGACAGTGCATTCTACAGCCACGGCCATTATTTGAAGTTGATCGTTAGTCAATTTGTTAGGTATAGAACACCTCCTTGTGGACACGTTGTAGAATAGCCTCATATCTTTGGGAGGAGTATTGAAACAGGGCCTAACATTCTACCTGTGAATTGTTGTTGTTTCCTTTCTTAGGGTGACTGGCTATAACAGTGATGAAGGTGAGGATTGCTAATATGATCCCAGCACACGGCAGGATGAAGAGCAGGTTATTGGAGGCTATTAGGAGACAGGGAGAACTGTTTTTACCATAGTTCAAGGTAGGGAAAACTCTTCACATACTTTAATGCTGCAGTATTACATGATGCAGTTAGACAAGCTTGAATACTGGTGAGAAGTTGTGCAAGCAAAATTAATTTCCTATTTACAATTCACTCCCAATTAGTAACTGTCATACTCACCAGTTTCTGCATACATGATTATTCAAGCACCACAGCATGTCTCCTCTTGACATACTTTGTACACCACTGAATCATGTTCCTATTTACAATAGCCATCATTCATCATTATTTTAGTCTTCTGGTATTTGTACATGCATTAGAATTAGGTCACAAGCTTCCTGAAACTCATCAGTTCACCACAGGAGACATGAGCAGTATGGGTTGTGGGTCCATGAGTTAAATTACTCTTCTCCAGAACTCCCTAGTGAATTCCTCAACCCTGGCCACTGTCCCATTGTCGTATTTTAATTTCTCTGAAAAACACTATCACTCGGTTCAGTTTAAAGGGATACTTTGGGATTTTGGCAATGAGGCCCTTTATCTACTTCCCTAAAGTCAGATGAGCTCATGGATACTATTTGTATGTCTCTGTGTCCAGTATGAAGGTAGTTCAAGGTAGGTTTGCGAGCCAATGCTAACCAGCGTTAGCGCAATGAATAGACACTTCCAGTCATTGCACTAATATAATTTAGCAATTGCGCTAACACTAGTTAGCAACTTTCTTCAAACTGCATGCAGAGACATAAAAAGTAGTACTACAAGTTCATCTGACTCCAGGGAAGTGGATAGAGGGCCTCATTGCCAAAACCCCATAGTATCCCTTTAAGATTACAAGGAGAACCATGAAATCTAAAGAGGTAAATTCGGATCAAAACCCCTTGTGCCACCAGAACTGCTGAGCGACACTATACTAATAGATGGATCATTTGTACTATATCAAACTAGTCTATACTGTATTCATAGTGAGAGGAGAGAGTGTGTACTGTACTGTAGCTTCAGCCTAGGAGGTCTGTAGTTTGCTGATGTCATTGCAGGCACTGATGTCAAGACAGTGGACTCCTAAAGCCGTGAAGGTGTGGTTCAGTCTGAATGTGTGTGTGAGAGAGAGAGAGAGAGAGAGATAAAGCTAATGAGAATTAATATAGCACACCCACATTGGAGGACTGGGAAGCAAAGAGAGGAAGAGAGAATAAATTAGTCAATTCTTTGATGTGTTATGCATGTTTATGGTGTTGTATGGGTGTTAATTCTACTGAGAAATTGTATCCACCTTCCATCGACATGAATAGCCAGACAGTTGTTTCTGGAAACCTGGAAACTCAAAGGGCCTTTCGACTTAATATTTCTGATGGGGTCGGGAAAATAGCAGAGATATGCAATACAATTTCAAACGAAATCATTCTTAACAAAAATTATGTGTATTCTGCCAACCTACCCAACACTGTAATGTCCATGGTGTAAACCCCAGTTAGTGGAGTAGAGCTTTTGTTCACTTGGGCCCCCACTCTCAGCCACAGAGTGTAGTTTCCAGAGGACAAGTATTTATGGTGCACATACAGCACCTCCCTTACAAAACCAGAATAAAACAACCACATGCTATTTAAATATATAGCCTAACCTGTGAAAAAGAAAACAACAAAACATATATTCGATGATAAACAGGCAGACATACCCGTTGCCAAAGTCCCAGGTATAGTTGAATTTGGCGGTGCGTAAAGTGTTCCTTGGATCGAACAGTTCGAACTTTGTCTCGGTTGGAACCTTCGAGGCCAGCTCCCTGTCCCGCACGTAAGTCGCATTCCCTCTGAATGAAGCTGAGCTTCCCCGAAACATTTTCTGAAGGGAAAAAGTAACAAAAACATGAGTTTACTATAAATTGTTTAAAAAAATATATATTATATTGAAATAATATTATGCGCGTAAAATCAACCTACTCAGATGGATCAAACCGTCTGTTGTGAGCCCCAAAACCCGGGGCTCAGAATCAGGGCAGGTGACACGAAGACCACCACAATTATATTTCTGAAAACATAAACCAGAATTATATAAAAGTATATATTAAACTTGATATTTAATACAATTCTACTTATTTACTCGAATATTACGCATGCAACTCACATATTTACCGATACATTTGCGCTTGTCCACTCACAGATGAGGCAAATGGTACAGGCTACTCCAGAACAAAGAAATGTGAACACTTCAAATGAACAACCTATAATATATTCCTTAACTGTCTTGTTAGCTGCTGCCAAAAAGTTGTTCATAGCCTTAAAATTTCCCAAATTCCTGTAAAAGCCTGAAATAATTCCCATGCGTTTCAACCATGTGCTTCTAGGAACACAAAGAGCTGTGTTGTGTGAGTCGCTGTCCATGGTATTAAGGAATTGGTTTATGGCCCACAACAAACATCTGCTGGACACTTCTTAGGAATGACCAACGTTATTTATTAGTTATGAAGTCACCCATGTTCTGTCTAGGGGAGTATATCATTGAATTTATTGGCTATACCTTTGTTCGATGTAAGCTATATTTGTCCTGCTGTTGAAAAAAGGATGTTATGCTGCTTGCATCTCAAATCAAATGTATTTTATAAAGCCTTTTTATATCGGCAGCTGTCACAAAGTGCTTTACAGATACCCAACCTATATCCCTAAAAAGCAATCAACGCAGAATTAGAAGCACAAATTAGAAATGTGTGAATAAATGTGAATTTTGATTGATCGTATCTCAGTCATGAGCTCCAGTATTAAATATGGCCACACGATGGAGACATACACAGAGAATTGCGATGGAGCCCTCACCTTGCAAGCAAAACACTTGTTAGAGTGAATTTGCTGCAAATCTACATATTTTGCCATGGGGAGTAAAGAAAATGTTGCCGTTTTAAAGCAAGTTTGCTGCAATTATCCTAATTTTGCCATAAGGTGGAGAGAAATGTTTGCAGATTAATATGAATGACGAACACAAATATTTGCTGACATATTTAATCTCTCCATATCCCAGTCTGTTGTCCCCACTTGCTTCAAGCTGTTCACCATTGTTCCTGTACCCAAGAAAGCGAAGGTAACTGAACTAAATTACCATCACCCCGTAGCACTCACTTATGTTATCATTAAGTGCTTTGAGAGGCTAGTTTAGGAACATATCACCTCCACCTTACCCAAAAACCTAGACCCACTATAATTCGCAAACCGCCCCAACAGATCCACGGACGACGTAATTGCCAAAGCACTGCACACTGCCCTATCCCACCTGGACAAGAGAAATACCTATGTAAGAATGCTGTTCATTGACTACAGCTCAGCCTTCAACACCATAGTACCCTCCAAGCTCATCAATAAGCTCAGGGCCCTGGGTCTGAACCCCTCCCTGTGCAACTGGGTCCTGGACTTCCTGAGAGGCCGCCCCCAGTGGTGACAACACCTCCACCACGCTGATCCTCAACTCTGGGGAACGTTAGGGGTATGTGCTCAGCCCCCTCCTGTACTCACTGTTCACCCATGACTGCGTGGCCACACACGCCTCCAACTCAATCATTACGTTTGCTGACAACACAACAGTGGTAGGCCTGATTACCAACAATGACGAGACAGCCTCCAGGGAGGAGGTGACGGCCGTGGCAGAGTGGTGCCAGGAAAATAACCTCTACCTCAATGTCAACAAAACGAAGGAGCTGATAGTGGACTACAATGAGACAGCAGAGAGAGCATGCCCCTCCCATATCCACATTGACAGGGCCAAAGGGGAGAGGGTCTAAAGCTTCAAGTTCCTCGGCGTACATTCACTGATGACATGAAATGGTCCCACAGACAGTGTGGTGAAGAAGATGCAGCAGCGCCTCTTCAACCTCAGGAGGCTGAAGAAACTTGCCCCTAAGACAGACGCATCATTGAGATCATCCTGTCAGGCTGTATCGCCGCCTAGTATGGCAATTGCACCGTCCGCAAACACAGGGCTCTCCAGAGGCTGGTGCGGTCACACCAACATATTATAGGGAGAACACTGCCTGCCTTCCAGGACATTACAGATTTCTCCATCCCCTTCTCGGGCTGTTGTATTGGGCAGTTCAAGGGTTGAGAAATGTCTCAGTCCCTGGAGCAAAAATCTTGTGATACCCAGGAGCACGAGTACAGGACATCAATAAGCTGCTCCAAAACATTTAACCCTGCATCAGGAAATTGAGTATATCATAGTTCATGTGGGATTAAATTAAATTATGAAGGGCAGGCAGAACAGCTGAAGATGGATTTTAAAGAACTGACTGGGTCTTTGCTTGACACCAACAAACGCCCCATAATATCTGGCCTTGTGCCCTCCCTAAACCGTGGCATTGAACATTTCAGCAGGCTTCTAGCCCTCCATAACTGGCTACGTAACTATTGCAGCTCTGTGGGTGTAACATTTATTGACAATTTTGATATCTTCTGGAAACAAAGCTTATTTTATAAGGAGAATGGGATCATCCCAAATCATTTGGGTTCCTGGTTCTTTTCACAGCATTATAAGACTACGCTGAGACAATGACTTATCAATCACCCAAGCCCAGCTAGGTTAATCCATACCATTGTGTTGCTGAGTTGTCATAATGCTTCAGCAAATGTACATTATCCCGTTGGTAGACACAATGTAAGTAACCTAATGTATGTCCCTGTAACTGCCCGGAATACCTCTGCTGATCCTACAGCTATTATATGCAGTAATCATGTGCCTTTGAACAAGTGTTATACTGTTAGCACTGTGGCGGTGGGCCTTAGTAGGAAGTCCACTGTGTGCAGCTCAATTTGCACAAACATAAATAACATGAGCATGTCTACTTCTGCTAAGCTTCCCAGTAAAGCAATGAAAACAATCAAGCATCATAGAAAAGTGCTAAAAATAGCCACATTAACATATGTAGCTTAAGAAACAAGGTTTATGAAATCAATAATTTGCTTGTAACAGATGACATTAATATTCTGGCAAGCTCTGAAATTCACTTAGATAATACCTTTGATGATACAGTGGTAGCAATACATGGTTATAATATCTACAGAAAATGCAGAAATGCCAATTGTGGAGGTGTTGCTGTTTATAGTCAAACCCCTATTCCTGTAAAGTTTAGAGAGGATCTCATGTTAAATACTGTTAAAATAATATGTCTACAGGTTAATCTGCCTCACCAAAAGCCCATTCTTGTGAGAAGCTGCTATAGACCACCAAGTGCTAACAGTCAGTATCTGAAAACATGTGTGAAATGCTTGATAATGTATGTGATATCAACAGAGAGGTATATTTTCTATGTGATTTCAAAATTGACTGGCTTTCATCAAGCTGCCCACTCAAGAAAAAGCTTAAAACAGTGCTTGAAACCTGGGTCAGGTTATCTGTCAAACTACTAGGGTAGTTGAAATTAACACAAAAATGAAATAATAAACATGTATTGATCACATCTTTACAAATGATACAGAAATTTGCATTAAAGCAGTATCCAAATCCATTGGATGTAGTGATCACAATATAGTAGCCATATCTAGGAAAACCAAAGTTCCAAAGTCTGGGCCTAATATAGTGTATAAGAGTTCATACAATAAGTTTTGTAGTGATTCCTATGTTGAAGATGTAAAGCATATTTGCTGGTCTGTGGTGTGTAATGAGGAGCAACCAGATGCTGCACTTGACACATTTATGAAATTGCTTATTCCAGTTACTAATAAGCATGCACCCATTAAGAAAATGACTGTAACTACAGCCTGGGGTTCAATCCCAGGCTGTGTCATTATCGTCCGTGATAGGGAGTCCCATAGGGCGGCGCACAATTGGCCCAACATCATCCGGGTTAGGGGAGAGTTTGGCCAGGGAGGGATTTACTTGGTCGCTCTACCGACTCCTTGTGGCTGGCCGGGCACCTGCAGGCTGACTTTGGTCGTCAGTTGAACGGTGTTTCCTCCGACACATTGGTGCGGCTAGCTTCCGGGTTAAGTGGTCGGGTGTTAAGAAGCGCGGTTTGGCGGCTCATGTTTCGGGGGATACATGACTTGACCTTCCCCTCTCCCGAGTTGCAGCGATGAGACGACAAGATCATAATACGGAAATTGGAAATTGGGGAGAAAAACGTGGGTAAAAATATAAAAAATGAAATAAATAAAATGACTGTAAAAACCAAGGTTTGATGAGGAATTGAAAAATGGAATAGTTGTGTCAAGTCTACTCCCACTCCCCCGCTCGACGTCGCCGGTTGACTAACCACCAGTCCTGGCAAGCCATCTTTACTCACACCTTGCAACACTCATTACGTACATCTGCATCTCATCATCAGTCACACCTGGACTTCATTACTCCCTTGATTACTCACCCTTCATATAGTACTCTTCTGTCATTAGTCGTCAGGTAGTAAGTATTGTTTATGCTTCCATGTCAGACGCTTCTCTTCTTTTGTATCGTTCCATGTTCATTATTATTAAACTCACTAACTGCACTTGTTTCCTGACTCCCTGTGCCTGCTTTACAGATTGAGAGGGATGAGGCAAAAGGAAGTGCAAATAAGTCTGGCTGCACAACCGATTGGCAAATGTGCTGCAAATTGAGAAATCATGTGACTAAACTGAATAAAAAGAAGAAGAAACTGTACTATGAAACAAAGATAATTCATATAAAGAGTGATACTAAAAAGCTTTGGAGCACCTTAAAACTTCTTACGGATAGGTGGGACAGTTGCGTCCCACTTGGGCAAAAAACAGGCACATTTTTAAAAAATGACATAAAAATCCAACTTTCATTAAATCACACATGTGATTGGGGCAAAAAGGCTAACTCAGCTCCAACATTTATTGAATCAGATGGCTCATTCATCACGAAACCCACGGATATTGCCAATTACTTTGATGATTTTTTCATTGGCAAGATTAGCAAACTTAGGCATGACATGCCAGCAACAAATGCTGACACTATACATCCAAGTATAACTGAAATTATGAAAGACAGGCATTGTAATTTTGATTCCCGTAAAGTGAGCGTGGAAGAGATTGTTATTTTTTTGTCTATCAACAATGACAAGCCACCGGGGTCTGACAACTTGGATGGAAAATTACTGAGGATAGTAGCAGACGATATTGCCACTTGTATTTGCCATATCTTCAATCTAAACCTACTAGAAGGTGTGTGCCCTCAGGCCTGGAGGGAAGCAAAAAGTAATTCCGCTATCCAAGAATAGTAAAGCCCCCCTTTACCATTAGTAAACTTTTGGAAAAAATTGTGTTTGACGAGATACAATGCTTTTTTACTGTAAACAAATTGACAACAGACTTTCAGCACATTTGTAGGGAAGGACATTCAACAAGCACGGCACTGACACAAATGACTGATCATTGGCTGAGAGAAATTGATGATAAAAAGATTGTGGGAGCTGTTTTGTTAGACTTCAGTGCGGCTTTTGACATTATCGATCATTGTCTGCTGATGGAAAAAGGTGTTATGGCTTTACACCCCCTGCTAAATTGTGGATAAAGAGTTACTTGTCTAACAAAACACAGAGGGTGTTCTGTAATGGATGCCTCTCCAACATAATCCAGGTAGAATCAGGAATTCCCCAGGGCAGCTGTCTAAGCCCCTTAATTGTTTCAATCTTTACTAATGACATGCCACTGGCTTTGAGTAATGATAACTCAACACTATACCCATCAGCTACTACAGTGAGTGAAATAACTGCAACACCTATCAAAGAGCTGCAGTTAGTTTCAGAATGGGTGGCAAGGAATTAGTTTGTCCTAAATAAAATTAAAATAAACTAAAAGCATTGTATTTGGGACAAATCACTCACTAAACCCTAAACCTCAACTAAATATTGTAATAAATAATGTGGAAATTGAGTAAATTGAGGAGACTAAACTGCTTGGAGTAACCCTGGATTGTAAACTGTCATGGCCAAAACATTTTGATACAACAGTAGCTAAGATTGGGACAAGTCTGTCCATAATAAAATCCTGCTCTGCCTTTTTATCAACACTATCAGCAAGGCAGGTCCTACAGGCCTTAGTTTTGTCGCACCTAGACTAACATTCAGTCGTGTGGTCAGGTGCCACAAAGAGGAACCTCGGAAAACTACAATTGGCTCAGAACAGAGCAGCAGGCTGGCTCTTAAATGTACACAGAGAGCTAACATTAATAATATGCATGTACATTTGTCATTGCTCAAAGTGGAGGAGAGATTGACTTCATGACTACTTGTTTTTGTAAGAAGTGTTGACATGCTGAATGCACCGAGGTGTCTGTTTAAACCTCTAGCACACAGCTCTGACATCCATACATACCCCACAAAACATGCCACCAGAGGTGTCTTCACAGTCCCCAAGTCAGGAACAGACTAAGGGAGGCGCACTTTATTCCATAGCAGCAGTAGAATAAGATAAAAAAACGGATAAGAATAGACCTTATGGAACAGCGGGACTGTGAAGAGACACACACAGGCACAGACACACAAACACATAAGACACTCACTCTACACTCATGTACACATGGATTTTGTATTGTAGATATGTGATAGTAGAGCAGTGGCCTGAGGGCACACACTTAATTTGTTGTGAGAAGTGTTATGGTATGTAATGTAATGTAATGTAATATTTAAAAATATGTATGACTGCCTTAATGTTGCTGGACCCCAGAAAGAGTAGCTGCTACATTTGCAGCAGCTAATGGGGATCCTTAATAAATACAAATACAAATCTACTGCATCCGGAGTCACAGAAAGACCTAGGAGATCATCAAGGACCTCAGCCACCAGAGCAATGGCCTTTTCACCCCGCTACCATCTCGAACAGGGGTGGGCAATTCCAGTCCACTGGGGCCTGATTGGTGTCACAATTTTGCCCCAGCCCGAGCTAACACACCTGACTCCAATAATCACCTAATCACGATCTTCACTTTAGAATGCAATTTGAGTAATCAGCTGGGTTTGCTAGGGAAGTGTGGCACCAATCAGGCCCCCGAAGACAGGAGTTTCCCATCCCTGGTCTAGAAGGAGGAGACCTTACAGGTGCATCAAAGCTGGGACCGAGAGACTGATGAACAGCTTCTATCTCCAGGCCATCAGACTGTTAAACAGTCACCACTAGTCGGCCTCCGCCCAATACCCTGCCCTGAACCTTAGTCACTTTTACTAGCCGGTTACCACCCAGTACTCCTATATCACTACTGCTGAACACACCTTTTTAATTAATATATTATCCATAGTGTCTATACACATCATTATTCACTGAGTGTACAAAACATTAGGAACATCTGCTCTCTAAATCGACTTCAATCAGTGTATATGAAGGGGAGGAAACAGGTTAAAGAATGATTTTTAAGCCTTGAGACAATTGAGACATGGATTGTGTGTGTGTGCCATTTAGAGGGTGAATGGGCAAGAAAAACATATTTGGCCATCAAAGCCCTGACCTCAATCCTATAGAAAATTTGTGGGCAGAATTTAAAAAGCGTGCGCGAGCAAGGAGACCTACAAACCTGACTCAGTTACACCAGCTCTGTCAGGAGGAATGGGCCAAAATTCACCCAACTTATTGTGGGAAGCTTGTGGAAGGCTACTCGAAACATTTGACCCAAGTTAAACAATTGAAAGGCAATGCTACTGAATACTAATTGAGTGTATGTAAACTTCTGACTCACTGGGAATGTGATTAAATAAGTAAAAGCTGAAATAAATCATTCTCTCTACTATTATTCTAACATTTCACATTCTTTAAATAAAGTGGTGATCTTAAATGACATAAAACAGGGAATTTTTACCGGGATTAAATGTCAGGAATTGTGAAAAAACGAGTTAAATGTATTTGGCTAAGGTGTATGTAAACTTCCGACTTCAACTGTATATTCCGGACTCTGACATGGCTTGTTCTGATATTTTGTAATTTCTTTCTTTTTACTTTTGTATTGTTTTCGAGGTATTATTACTGCGCTGTAATAATATTTCGCTGCATCTGCAAATCTGTGTATGCAACCAATAAACTTTCATTTGATTTTGATTTGATAACAACAGAAATGAACCACAGCATAATTAAGCTGAGAAGATCCCTTATGGAAGAACCACGTGAATTTCACGTGACCACATGTCAAGTGTTCCAAAAACAAGTTTTCACATGATTTCACATGTGAAATTTTACTTTAAATCATGTGATTTTCCAGATGTGAAATCGTGTTTTTTCTGTAGGGATGTTTACATGAGCCTAATGCCGATGGCCAAATGGGGGAGTTAATTGATTTTAAAATATTGTTTGTTTATTTATTTGGATCCCCATTTGCTTTTGCAGAAGCAGCTAAACCCGGGGTGGTTCACCCTGATTTTAAAGTAAGCCTATTGTCATTTAAATGCTTCCGAATGCGATAACAGAACCGCCCCGTGAGAGTGAGCCATAGGGAGTGACTGAGCGCCCAACCCCTGTTGCCAATACCGAGTTGATCCACCTGAAAGCACAGCACCGAAAGTGCTTGACTAAAGCAGTGACGTCACGGATCCTACCTTTTCTGTCTCTCGCCCCTCCGACACACACACGGTGAAGTTTGACAGTCTCCGTTCAGGCAGCGCAGCGGTTGATGCCGGTTTGTTTGGCCTCTGGTGCACAGTTGCGCTTCTGCTCTCAATTGTAAACTACTCCTGGAACAACTAAACAGCCCACCCTTGGATTTTAAAGGAATTCTATAGACTTCGAGTGATTGGCTTTGGTTTAGTTTTTTTTGTTCCATCTTGCAGAGACTGAGAAATGACTGCCAACATGTCTCTGGATCATGACGATGTGAATAAACTGACCGAAAGTACATACAAGGTAAGCAGGCTTTTTTCCCTCGTCATCATAGCTCCCCATTTCTCCACCATGACCGTGGCTACATAATAACAGGGTTTCCATTTGGCCATTGTCCATCGTCGCCTTTGGCAATAGCAGTAGGCTCCAAGTAGTTTCAGATTAGGGCTCACAGTTATTATAGGATATACATATACCCATTCCATAATATGGCCATACATTTGCACAGTGCTTACCATTAGCGCACGTGTAAACTGTGCCCGTGATTTGTTGAACGCAAAACGCAGTGAAGTAGCCTACAAAGTACCATTGCCTCTCAACTGAAAGAAAAAAACCAATAGATTTGTAATTTGTCAACTTCAAATTTGACCAATCATCTGTTTCGTATTGTTAGTTCATCAATTCTAAGGCAATATGGTGCACATAAGGCAATATCTCATGCCCCAACAGCCCCACCTGTCCAATACTCCGCAGGTGAAGTCGAAAGTGTCAGTTTAATAAATTATACATACAGTTTAGGACCTGCCACAATTTCAGCTGAAGAGAAGAGTGGCGATAAACCTGTTTCTCTCTGTTTTCTTTTCCCCCTTTCTCTCTCTCTCTCTGGCTGGGTGCAAGCAGGTCTAACACATACCTGGCAGTTCATTGTTCTATTGAGGGTGTGCCTGGGGAATTTAAACAGGGACTCCAGTCCTGAACAGCATTTTATTGTGGGCCATTTGAATAGGACGGGGATTGGGTTTGGTTCACCCTAGCCTGCTGCTGCAAATACTTTGTGTCGGACTTTGTGTCGCACATAGCTGTAAAGTGTGAAGGATCATGTTAATGATTAAAACGTTTTATTTCAGCTTGGTGTTATTTATAGAATTAACACAAACATTGAAACCTTTATTTATGATGACATTAAGACAATCATGTAGGTGGTTTATGTATTGGCTTATTATTGGTTTCTGTGTATATAATCCACAAGAGAATTGGCCATTGTTAATAAAACGTAAGTTTTCCCACTGGACATTGGTATAAAAATAGTGTTGTTTAAACAAACAATTTCAAGAATAGTCACACTCAGTCCCTGGCCAAGAATAAACAGGTCTTTGATTAGTAGTTTGTTTTTCTCGTCTGTGTTCTCCCAGCTGTAGTTCATTCTCTCCCCTCTCTCTCTCTCTTTGACCCCCCCGCCCCCCCTCTCTCGCTTACAGAATGTGATGGAGCAGTTCAACCCAGGTCTGAGGAACCTGGTCAATCTGGGGAAGAACTATGAGAAATCTGTTGCCGGTAAGAACATGTTAATGTTTTCTACCCAGTACAGCCAGAGGAGGATGGGTCTGAGTCTGGTTCCTCTCAAGGTTTCTTCCTTCTAGGGAGTTTTTCCTTGTCATTTGCCACTGTTTTGCTGCTTGCTCTTTGGGGATCTAGGCCGGATTACTGTCAAGCATCTTATGACAAATGTTGTTATAAACAAGGGTTATACAGCATGAACAAAATGTGATTTATCATCCCAATATTTGGACATAAGTGAATTAGATGTCTTACATGATACACTAACAAGTTAACTTTTACACTGTGGTTTCAGACACAGGCATGGCTAGCACAAGGGTCTGAATAGGGTATCATGTAGGTGTTGGTGAGATCCATTCATATGATTATATTGTTTGTCTCCTCACAGCGATGACTCTTGCTGGGAAGGCGTACTTTGACGCTGTGTCAAAGATAGGAGAGACTGCTTCCGTGTCCCCTGTCTCCAGAGAATTAGGTAAGTTCACACACACACACACACACACACACACACACACACACACACACACACACACACACACACACACACACACACACACACACACACACATACACACACACACACACACACACACACACACACACACACACACACACACACACACACACACAGAGAGAGAGAGAGATACACAGAGAGAGAGAGATACACACACTCACACACTGTAATGAAACTATCATTAGTACTATATACAGGTTGTTATTCCTTCTCTCTGTGGTGACTCACCACCCATTATTGAGGTGACCTATTCTCCCAGGTCTATGTTTTTATGATCCATTAAGTAGCTTCTTATCAGTGGTGTAAAGTAATTAAGCAAAAATAGCTTTAAGTACAACTTCATTTGTTTTTTTGGGGTATCTGTACTTTACTTTACAATTTATATGTTTGACAACTTTTACTTTTACTCCACTACTTTCCTAAAAAAAATGATATACCTTTTACTCTATACATTTTCCTAGACATCCAAAATAACTTGTTACATTTCAAATGCTTAGCAAGACAGGAAAATGGTCCAATTCACACACTTATCAAGAGAACACCCCTGGTCATCCCTACTTCATCTGATCTGTCGAACTCACTAAAAACACATGCTTTGTGGCCTCCTGGGTGGCGCAGTGGTTAAGGGCGCTGTACTGCAGCGCCAGCTGTGCCACCAGAGACTCGTGCCCAGGCTGTGTCGTAACCGGCCGCGACCGGGAGGTCGCTTTGTTTGTAAATTATGTCTGAGTGTTGGAGTGTGCCCCTGGCAATCCGTAAATAAAAAAATAAGAAAATCGTCCAGTCTGGTTTGCTTAATATAAGGAATAGCTGAGCAGTTTCTTCCTCTCCTGTAACTGAGCTAGGAACGGCGCCTGTATCTTTGTAGTGACTGGGTGTTTTGATACACCGTCCAAAGTGTAAATAATTACTTCAATAATAACAATAACTTTAAAGGGATATTCAGCGTCTGTTTTAAAAAAAAAACTCATCTACAATTAGGTGCCCTTCTTTGTGAAGCCTTGGAAAACCTACGTGGTCTTTGGGGTTTAATCTGTGTTTGAAATTCTGAGGGACTGTACAGATAATTGTATGTGTGGGGTACAGAGATGAGGTAGTCATTCAAAATAATGTTAAACACTATTATTGCACACGGAGTCCATGCAACTTATTATGTGACTTGTTAAGGAAATTCTTACTCCTGAACTTATGCGAACTAGGCTTCCCATAACAAAGGGGTTGAATACCTATTGACTAAAGACATTTCAGCTTTTCATTTTTAATGAATTAGTTTAAAAAAAAGAGAGAAAAAAAGGCTAAAAACAGAATTACAACTAAATTCTGTAGTTGACCCTTGGATCCGGGTCGGATCAGATTTGATTGTCACAGGTCTTGGGTATGTGTAATTAGAACTGATTTGCCAGTAAGGACCCGAATGTGACTGCTGCAGTAGAAAGGGAGAGAAAATTGTCTAATTTATACTGCTGCGGCTTTTCATGAGATAGGCGCGTGTAGCTTGTTGTTTTTGTCGGCTAATCACAAGTCATCAAAACTGCACTAGCCTCTGGATCTGTTTGTGTCATTGCAAGCAAGCGAAAAGATCAATGGAAGATGGAATTAAAAGGATGGAATTGAAAGTGAATTGACAAGGATATGTTTCAACGACCCAGATTGGATGATAAATAACCCAGCTTTGGCAGCTAGAAGTTATACTAACTAGTGCGAGTTGGCTTGGTTGCTGCTGTCTCACTCTTCCTCCTCCTCGAGCCACTCATGTCTATATGGAGACCCGACACTGTCTATATGGGGCCTGATCTGATTAGCCTTGGGTCCATTCGGACCGTGTCTCCATGTTAAAACATATATTTATTCGGTAGGGTCTGGGGAGGAAAGCCCTGGGTCCATTTCAGAACCCGTCTAACTTTTTGGACCCAAGAAGACCTCTCGTGTGAATACTTTCTGAAGGCACATTCTATATTCATATTGAACATTTGTAGCCTGGTAGCAGATCAGTTTGTGCTTCTGGCCAACTTAATCTAACATTCCAAAATGGAACACCAGCGTCCGAAACGTTTTGTATTCGATGTCTGGAGCTGTTCCTACTCTATTTGTATGGTTCCTTCTCTTCTGCTCAGACTGGCCACAGCGAGACTGGCCACAGTCAGCGAGACGGTGTGAATTATCTCACGTGTTACACAGAGTAGGGCAGCAAATACACAGAACAAACAGACTGACAGAGGAGGACTGTAGTCCCACCATCATATCCCTTTTTCTATCTGTCTATCCCTCCATCTGCTGCCCTTCTCTCCTCGTCTCCTCTCAGGGGTTCAGAGTAAACACACTGAGCAAAAACTGGTTGAATCATCTTGGTTTCATGTCATTTCAACCAAAAAAATTTAATGTAATGGTTTGGGAAAAAAATGTCACCCAACTTTGAACCTAAATCCAACTCAACCAAATATAAATCAAAACGAAACGTTGAACTGACGTCAGTGCTCAGTGGGAAGCTTGTATTGTTGTCAAGATAGAGGTTGAGGGGCCAGAGCTAGAGATGAGGATGTTGATGGATTTTTCTAACATTTTGAGTGTGACCCCTTGTTAGATATATATATATATATATATATTTTGGGAACATTTTCATGCTTGAACATTTTCATGCTTCAAGTTATACTAGTAGACCAAGCCAGATGTCACAGTGTGACTGCAAAAGTTACCTCTGGCTCTGAATTGACTTCACAATGACTCTCATATTGATAAAATCCACTAACATATTGCTATGAGTAACCTTCCCACTTATAAATGCTTTGTAAGGGTTTTAGGGGATGAAAATGAATTTCACTCAGTAGCTGAATAGAGTAGTGTAATAGAGCAGCATCTGCATCAGTCAGTGAGTTTGGCACTTCGTATATACAGTACCAGTCAAGAGTTTGGACACACCAAAAACCCTTGAATGAGTAGGTGTGTCCAAACTGTTGACTGGTACTGTACGTAGAATGGCTATTAAACAATTCTAATACATAATGCTTAATTCCAGTTTCTGGGAAAACAAGCAAATATGGTGTTGCGAATCATTGTACAATCAAAACCGCTGTGAAATATCTTTTCCATAACCAAATATATTGTATATTCAGCTGTTTGAACACAGTTTCTAAACCCAGAGAAGCAACATTGCAAGACTTCCGGAAATGCTTGCGAAACAGACCAAACAGACCAGGCCGGGTTTGGGGTTCGAGAAGTCAGTGAAAGAAATGAAAAATTCTTCCTTAGTTGTTCATTTTGTCAAAATCTAAAGGCACAACCTAGATTTGAGCCAATGTCTTACATAGTTAGTTGAACATGTTATTACTCCAACCTCGTGAGAGACAAAATGACATCGCCTACAAGTGTGATCAGAGATTTCTATTGGAGAATCTTCATACTGTACTGTCTTTGGTTTGAAGCTGCTGTACGAAATCAAAAGTAAAAGATGCCAAAACAAAACTTAAGAACAGGAAGCATAAGTAGCGCACATAAAACAGATCTACCACTTCTTAGACTTGCTTTCAATGAGAATGACAGATCTAGTATAAAACACATTTCTATGTGAATTTGGTCTGGTCGTCCAAAAAGTGACATATTGCAGCTTTAAATACCTTGTAGTAATAGTAGAGTAGTAGATGATCCACATCACTTCTAACTAACTACCCACAGAAGCCCATGTAATCTCATGTGGTCTCAGCTTTCATCTCAGGTTTCAAACATATTTTCACCCTCTCAGGTTTCAAAACAAATCCCTGAGTCTGTATTTTGTCATACAGATTAGTTTGTACATCCTTTTTGGATGAAAAGAAAAGCAATCTTTGGATCCATAGCCTTTTTTCAATGATAAGTGTAAGATCCTGTGTTTTTTCCGACCACATGACCTGACCGGGATGAACTCTGGCCCTACTTATAGGCTGCAACTAGAGTTTTCCCTTGTTTGGCCTTGTAGTCAATAAATACTTCAGGCCCTAATAATGATAGATAACCAATAAGGGACAATATCTACACAATATGTAAGCTCCGTTCTGCTTTATGACAGGCCTGTGTGACCTCCTGATTGGTGCTGTGACATTGTGAAAGGTAAGTGGTGTTGTTAACCGAGAGAACAATCAGTTAATCGCTTAATGACTTACCATTTTTTGAAAATGACAGCATCGACTGTTAACCTCTGAGAGACATTCCTGAGTGCTTTCACTTCAAATAAAACTGCTGGGCTTTCAGATGTTTTAGATGTGTGAAATCTAAATGAAATAACTTTAAACAGACTATCTGACATCTTTTTATGTAGTCTATCACCAACTTTCCTCAACTCAATGGGAGGTATTCATAGAATTCTAAGTACAGTCCATGACTCCATTCCAACTCAAGTTAATGGAGTGGTTCTATTTACTCCATTGTGGCTCAAGGGAAAAGAGCAGTAAAATGACCTGGCTCTGCAAACAACAGGGGCAGAAAGAATCCGTGGGGGAGCCCAGACTGCTAGACTCCTTCCTGGCATTCAGTGTCATGGAAAGACCTGATTGTGGTGAGAAACATATCTCTCATCACAAGGTACATACTTTACATATACTGTAATACGACTTTATGGCTAGGTTTTTAACATCTCTGCTATCATAAAATATCTCCAACTGGTTTATAGTATGTGTAGGGACATTCATTTTTGGGGGGTGAGGGAAATAATGAACTAGCATGATCACAACAATCTCATATCAGTTCTCCAT
This sequence comes from Oncorhynchus clarkii lewisi, assembly GCF_045791955.1. Taxonomy (NCBI): domain Eukaryota; kingdom Metazoa; phylum Chordata; class Actinopteri; order Salmoniformes; family Salmonidae; genus Oncorhynchus; species Oncorhynchus clarkii. The sequence goes on from NC_092166.1 coordinate 65,372,985, forward strand.
CAGTCATGTGCTTGTAGAATGTCAAATAATGTGTTTACTTTTCAAAGTGCAGTGTTTCCCCTATATGCGTTTAGCTGCGTCACACACACACACATGTACAGTGCATTCAGAAAGTGCTCAGACCCCTAGACTTTTTCCACATTTTGTTACATTACAGCCTTATTCTAAAATTGAATAAATAGTTATTTTTCCTCATCAAGCTGCATGTGGGGAGTTTCTCCCATTCTTCTCTGTACTGTACATCCTCTCAAGCTCTGTCAGGTTGGATGGGGAGTGTCACTGCACAGCTATTTTCAGGTCTCTCCAGAGATGTTCAATCAGGTTCAAGTCCCGGTTCTGGCTGGGCCACTCAAGGACATTCAGAGACTTGTCCCGAAGCCACTCCTGCATTGTCTTGGCTGTGAGCTTAGGGTTGTTGTCCTGTTGGAATGTGAACCTTCGCCCCAGTATGAGGTTGTGAGTGCTCTGGAGCAGGTTTTCATCTAGGATCTCTCTGTACTTTGCTCCGTTCATCTTTCCCTCGATCCTGACTAGTCTGACAGTCCCTGCCGCTGAAAAACATCCACACAGCATGATGCTGCCACCACCGTGCTTCACTGTAGGGATGGTGCCGGGTTTCCTCCAGACGTGACACTTGGCATTCTGGCCAAAGTGTTCAATCTTGGCTTCATCAGACCAGAGAATCTTGTCTCTCATGGCCTGAGAGTCCTTTAGGTGCTTTTTGGCAAACTCCAAGCTAGCTGTGATGTGCCTTTTACTAAGGAGTGGCTTCCGTCTGGCCACTCTACCACAAAGGCCTAATTGGTGGAGTGCTGTAGAGATGGTTGTCCTTCTGGAAGGTTCTCCCATCTCCACAGAGGGATGGGAGTTTGGTGGTTCCAAACTTCTTCCATTTAAGAATCATGGAGCCCACTGTGTTCTTGGGGACCTTCAATGCTACATAAATGTTTTAGTACCCTTCCCTAGATCTGTGCCTCGACACAATCCTGTCTTGGAGCACTACAGACAATTCCTTCGACTTCATGGCTTGGTTTTTGCTCTGACATGCCCTGTCAACTGTGGGAGCTTATATAGACAGGTGTATGCCTTTCCAAATCATGTCCAATCAATTGAATTTACCACAGGTGGACTCCAATCAAGTTGTAGAAACATCTCAAGGTGGTCAATGGAAACAGGATGCACCTGAGCTCAATTTCGAGTCTTATAGCAAAGGGTCTGAATACTTATGTAAATAAGGTATTTCATATTTCTTAAATAAATGTATATATTTATTTCTATTTATATTTACAAACATTTCTAAAACCCTGTTTTAGGTTTGTCATAAGGGGGTATTTTGTGTAGATTCTTGAGAAAAACATTTTAGAATAAGGCTGTAACGTAACAAAATGTGGAAAAGGTCAAGGGGTCTGAATACTTTCCAAATGCACTGTATATATACAGTACCAGTCAAAAGTCTAGACACAGCTACACATTCCAGGGTTTTTCTTTATTTTTACTATTTTCTACATTGTAGAGTAATATCGATGAAATCAAAACGATCAAATAACACTAATGGAATCATGTATAACAAAAAAAAGTGTTAAACAAATTGATGACAGCTTTGCACATGCTTGGCATTCTCTCAACCAGCTTCATGAGGTAGTCACTTGGAATACATTTCAATTAACGGGTGTACCTTGTTAAAAGTTAATTTGTGGAATTTCTTTCCTTCTTAATGAGTTCAGTTGTGACATGATAGGGTTGGTATACAGAAGATAGCCCTATTTGGTAAAAGACCAAGTCCATATTATGTCAAGAACAGCTCAAATAAGCAAAGAGAAACGACAGTCCATCATCACTTTAAGACATGAAGGTCAGTCAATACGGAAAATGTCAAGAACTGAGAAAGTTTCTTTGAGTGCAGTTGCAAAAACCAACAAGCGCTATGATGAAACACAGAGTAACAGACACACCTCAACATCAACTGTTCAGAGGAGACTCCATGAATCAGACCTTCATGTTCTAATTGCTGCAAAGAAACCACTACTAAAGGACACCAATAAGAAGGCTTGGGCCAAGAAACACGAGCAATGGACATTCGACCGGTGGAAATACATTTTTTGGTCTGATGAGTCCACATTTGAGATTTTTGGTTCCAACTGCCGTATTTTTGTGAGACACGGAGTAGGTGAACAGATGATCCCTGCATGTGTTGTTCTCAACATGAAGCATGGAGGAGGAGGAGGTGTGAGGTTGCTTTGCTGGTGACACTGTCAGTGATTTATGTAGAATTCAAGGCAGACCCTACCAGCATGTCTACCACAGCATTATGCAACAATACGCCATCCCATCTGGTTTGCGCTTAGTGGGACTATCAGTTGTTGTTCAACAGGACAATGACCCAACACACCTCCAGGCTGTGTAAGGGCTATTTGACCAAGAAGGAGAGTGATGGAGTGCTGCATCAGATGATCTGGCCTCCACAATCACCCAGGCTCAACCCAATTGAGATCGTTTGTGATGAGTTGGACCGCAGAGTGAAGGAAAAGCAGCCAACAAGTGAATCTAAAATATAACATTCAAAATTCACTCGCACATCTGAGCTATATTTTTTGCAGGTGCATGGTACTGTAACAGTTGAATAAAATGAGAAAACATTTTTTTTCTCAAGAATCTAAAATCTAAAATGTATTTTGATTTGTTTAACACTCTATTGGTTACTACATGATTCTGTATGTGTTATTTCATAGTTTTGATGTCTTCACTATTAATAAAAAAAAATGAAAATATTACAAATAAAGAAAATTCCTCTATATATATATATATATATATATATATATATATATATATATACTGGTTTTGGAATGAGATGTTCTACGAGCAGGTGTCCACATACTTATGGTCATGTAGTACAGGTATATACAAAAAAGGATGTAAAAAAATATATTGGAGCAATATATTTTAAATTAATATCATCTTTGAGAACTAGGAATCACCAAAATAAAAAGCTAGACGGTCAGGGAAAATCTTTTTTTTTTAAATGTCATGGCATTTGGCCTCCATTGATTTTTTGAGTCACTCAAATAGCATAAGATTCTCTGTGCCCCATGGCAAAATATGTAGAATTGCAGGAAATTAGCTTTGAAACTGCAATTTTCCTCTCAGCCCCATGACAAAATATGTAGAATTTTAGGGAACTAGCTTTAAAACAGCTAGATTTAGTCTCTGAGGCCAAGAGGAGAGCCATTGGCCACGCCCACTACCTAAATCAAATCAAATGTATTTATATAGCCCTTCTTACATCAGCTGATATCTCAAAGTGCTGTACAGAAACCCAGCCTAAAACCCCAGACAGCAAGCAATGCAGGTGTGGAAGCACGGTGGCTAGGAAAAACTCCCTAGAAAGGCCAAAACCTAGGAAGAAACCTAGAGAAGAACCAGGCTATGAGGGGTGGCCAGTCCTCTTCTGGCTGTGCCGGGTGGAGATTATAACAGAACATGGCCAAGATGTTCAAATGTTCATAAATGACCAGCATGGTCAAATAATAATAATCACAGTAGTTGTCGAGGGTGCAGCAAGTCAGCACCTCAGGAGTAAATGTCAGGTGGCTTTTCATAGCCGATCATTAAGAGTATCTCTACCGCTCCTGCTGTCTCTAGAGAGTTGAAAACAGCAGGTCTGGGACAGGTAGCACGTCCGGTGAACAGGTCAGGGTTCCATAGCCGCAGGCAGAACAGTTGAAACTGGAGCAGCAGCACGGCCAGGTGGACTGGGGACAGCAAGGAGTCATCATGCCAGGTAGTCCTGAGGTATGGTCCTAGGGCTCAGGTCCTCCAGTGGTGCTTACCAGAATAATGTCATAAATCGATGGAATGAATCAATAATCTGACATCAGTAAAATTTTCTTTCATTCTGCTTCTCCTTCGGAGCGAGGACGTTTAGGGGCCTGGAGAAAACGCAAGATTCCTCCTGTGCAAAATGTCCAAATGACATCAGTTTGACTGGTTTTAAGGAAACTAAAAGCTGTGAAAATGATCAAACATGTTTCTGATAAGATTTCAGTTAGTCTAGTATTAATTTATGTTGTTGAAATACTGTCAGCTTTTATGTAACTGTCAATCCCTGAAAAAGATTGCGTTCCCTTACTGTGCATTCGCATTCTCTCAAGCGATGCTGAAATAAATAAATCATACTGTTCCTGAGACAAAATTTTACTGCATGAAATCCTTAATTGTGCAGGAGTTAATATTGTATTTATCCACATGTTAGAGGTTATAGGCTTACAGTCCATGTCCAGATTACAGTTACTATTCTATGTAGCCCATCTGAACTTTAAAGGTGCGCAAACAACTTCCACCGTCCTTAGAATCCATGCTTTCACCAATCTATCCAAAGCATTTAAATCTATGAGAGGGACTGCACACTTCATGAAGACAAGTGAGCAAGTGAACACTTCATAGGGAGAACGGTAGGCAGCCAGGGCCAGCCATTGGCTGGCTGCTCATTCACCCATGATGCCTTAGGCTCTCCACTCTGTCACGCTCCTTTCGCTCTCCAAACAATCCCATGGCCACCCTGACCCCACACATCCTCCCTTGCCCCACACACCCTTGCTCTATCCAGCATCTGTTAAACCCAAAGTTTTCATAATATGGGTGTTTTCCCCCTCCATTACCCTAATCTTCAAAGAACAATCTGTTTTTTATTTGTACATTTTATGCATGGGCAAAGTGAAGCCAAATGTTGATTTTAGCACATTTTCCTGATGGTGTGTTTGTGGCCTTTCTATTTGAAGTGAGTTTACTACTGTTGTTGAATTGCTTGGTGCCATTGTGTGTACAACACACATAAATCTGATGTAGGATATATTATGATGTGATACATCCTCCTGGGAAATTACTCTCCCACCTATCTTGTGACACATCACTTACCAAGTGCCAAATTGTGGAATTTGGTGTTTCTTAATCTCCTCCTATGTCCTTGCAAATTATTTTTTATCTACTTCTAAATCCAGTTTCTAAAGAAACAGTCTCTAAACTCATGTCCTCCATGGATGGGTTGCCTGGAGGATTCTGGTCAGCTTTTCGCCTTCCATTAGTTCAGTCAAGGTTCAGTAGCATCAGTACCATAGGGAGTGAGTGAGTGTGTGTGTGTGTGTGTGTGTGTGTGTGTGTGTGTGTGTGTGTGTGTGTGTGTGTGTGTTTGTGTGTGTTTGTGTGTGTGTGTGTGTGTGTGTGTGTGTGTGTGTGTGTGTGTGTGTGTGTGGGTGGGTGGGTGGGTGGGTGTGTGGGTGTGGGTGGGTGGGTGGGTTTGCATGTTAGTGCTAACGTCCTGAGCTGAGTGCCACCGATGTCTGATTCATATCCAAGTAATATCAGAGAACGAAGACTGGCAACATCAAAACACTAACTCTCCCTTCCTGCCATTGGAATGTGTGGCTTCAAGATTGCAATATCATTGGCCGTGACTCAAATAGGTGTTGTTCATATGGCGTCAGACTCATGCTGTGACATGTTCTATAATGCACCCTGTAAGAGTTATCATTATTGTTTTATGAGAGTGAGGACTATCTCAAAGTGGAGAGTTACGATCTCAAAGTTCAAATGTCACTGCTTTGGTCACTGTGTATGAGGTAACCACACCTAGCTCAATCAGCCATAGATACAACGGTTTTAGTTCATTCCAATACTAACTAATAGTATAGTAGTACATTGACCTTCAGAAAGTATTCTCACACCGTGACCACATTATGTTGTGTTACAGCCTACATTTAAAGTTGATTACATTGAGATTTCTTGTCACTGGCCTACACATAATACTCTATAATAAGTGGAATTATGTTTTTGAAAATGTCCCTTTGAGCATGGTGAAGTTATTCATTACAATTTGGATGAGTGAAAAGAAAGAAGCCTTTACAGAATAAAAATATTCCAAAACATGCCTCTTGTTTGCAACAAGGCAGTAAAGTAATACAAAACAAATGTGGCAAAGCAATTAACTTTTTGTGCTGAACACAAAGTGTTATGTTTGGGGCAAATCCAATTCAACACATTGCTGAGCACCACTCTCCATATTTTCAAGCATAGGTGTGGCTGCATCATGTTATGGGTATGCTTGTAATCGTTAAGGATTCGGGAGTTTTTCAGGATAAAAAAGAAACCGAATAGAGCTAAGCACAGGCAAAATCCTAGAAGAAAACCTGCTTCAGTCTGCTTTCCGTCACACACTGGGAGATTAATTTTGTCACATGGAATGACACTGGAGAGACGAAGCAGGTACGGGGAGTCAAACATTTAATAACCATACATGAAAACAAAGACAAAAAAGTCCAGGTGAGTCCAATATCCCTGATGCGCATGACGAGGGAAGGCAGGTGTGCGTAATGGATCATAGGAGTGCGTGATGCAGGGCAGCCTGGCACTCTCAAGCGCCAGAGGGGGAAGAGCGGGAGCAGACGTGACACATTTACCTTTCAGCAGGACAATAACCTAAAACACAAGGCCATAGCTACACTGGAGTTGCTTACCAAGAAGACAGTGAATATTCCTGAGTGGCCGAGTTACAGTTTTGACTAATGGGCTAATGTTGCACAATCCAGGTGTGGAAAGCTCTTAGAGACTTACCCAGAAAGACTCACAGCTGTAATCGATGCCAAAGGTGCTTCTACAAAGTATTGACTCCGCGGTGGGACAACTTACGTAAATGAGATAGTTCTGTATTTCATTTTCAATAAGTTTGCAAACAATTCTAAAACATGTTTTCACTTCGTCATTATGGGGAATTGTGTGTAGATGTGAGAAGAAAAAAAAGACTTAATCAATTCTGAGTTCAGGTTGTAGCACAACAAAATGTGGAATAAGTCATGGGCTATGAATACTTTCTGAAGGGACTGTAGTAATAAAACTGGTACATATGAATAACCTGAACAGATCACCTGTTGAAATGTATTGTGATTCGTCATCGAATAAGATTAAGAATTTGCTCACAATGTTTCCTTATTACACTTATGAGAAAATGTCAGGTATTCTTTTGGCAGAGGCCTACACCGTTCATAAACCACATCACCTGATAAGAATGTGAAAGGTGACAGGCTTAGTTTTATGTGCTATCAACACCACCATTAAACATAGAGGCTATAACACATAGGTGTCAGGATGTAAGGTTGGGCAGGATCCAGATTTCCATACCTTCATTCCATGACGGTTCCATCTCAGGATATACTGTATAACCAGCCTCAAAAAATTTGAACGTCACGAAAAGGCCCAAAAATATCAGTTAACAAATACAAAATGCTAACAAGTGTTAAGCAATTCCCATAGCGGATGCTAGGTAAATGCTAACGGGCGCATGCTAACATGAACTACTAAGACAACCCTGCTTAAAGTTACGCCAGTAGCTATCCCAAAACACAGTTTGCATCACACACAAAACAAATATTAGACAGCAGAGATCTTAATAAAGGAAGAGATTGTCTCTGCTGCTGTTACGAAGAAGCTTTATCTTGCATGCTAAAGTCAGCTGCTTAGCTAACATCAGCAAGTTAGCAAAAACCTGCTGCAGAGAATTTATTTGGCACATCTTAGATAGTTCATTTAATAGTTAGAAGATATATAGCGGATAGACATTGGTAGTGTAGTGAATTTCATACAAGCGTAATGTAACGGGATTCGTCCTCCTCTGACGAGGAGTATGAGAGATCGGACCAATACGCAGCGTGGTAAGTGTTCATGATACTTAATAGAACAGAACACTTAAATACAAAAACAACAAGAGAACGAAAAATGTCACCGAAACAGTTCTGTCTGGTTCAGACACAAAACAGAAAACAATCACCCACAACTAAAATGGGGAAATCAGGCTACCTAAGTATGATTCTCAATCAGAGACAACGAACGACACCTGCCTCTGATTGTGAACCATACCAGGCCAAACACATAAACCCAACATAGAAAAAAGAACATAGACTACCCACCCCAACTCATGCCCTGACCAAACTAAAACAAAGACATAACAAAGGAACTAAGGTCAGAACGTGACACGTAACTCGATCACCTCCCTTAAGTTGCGCTGCAGCAGGAGTGACTCACCTCATGAAAATCCCATTTTGCTCATTGTGCTTCTTTGTAAACAAACACACGTGACTGGCTTAAATAGGCTGTCTTGAGAAACGTATCTATTACCTAGTGCACAAGTTGACTGCATTATTTAAAAAATACTAATATTCCAATTGATTAAAAAAAAAAAAAAAAAAACGGTATTGACGGTATTGGACAAATTCCCAGGATATGGTATACACAGTACACTGCCCAACCCTAGGATGTTTCTATAATAATGATCAAGTCGTTATAAAGTCACTGTAAAAACCAGACAGTATCACAATGAGACCTCTACCAGTGGTGCCACCATTAACTATCTATAGACAGACTGACTGTGATAAGTCTGGGGTAAAAGTCTCATTGGTTCCAGAAAGGATCCACCACAAACAGACACAAACAGTCAAGCGGGGAAGCCTTTTATTATTGTGGGTGTAATTCCGCTGAACATAAGGCTGGTTTTATGAATTATTATATTGTAGATGTAGCAATGTTTAGAGATGTACACATAGGCCTATGTATACAGTATTATGAACAATACTATGTATCCTTTCCTGGGTAGGTCAATCTGGAGACAGCAGGAACAGATGCCTTTGTAATGTTTTAGAAAGAAAGAGATAGAGAGAGAGAGATGTCTTTCCCCCCCTAGTTTTTAAACATTGTAGCACACAGATCGCTGAGACTAAGACCAGAGCCATGTGGAGGATTACAGGGTCAAATGTCATTACCTAGTCATATGCCTGGTTAACACAGCATACGATGGAGAGGAGTACAGGGATGGGGGGGGGTCTGAGAGAGAGGGAGAGAGAGAGGGGAAGGATCGAGAGGGAGAGAGAGAGGGGGGAGAGGAATAAGAGAGGGGAGGTCTGAGAGAGAGGGGAAGGATAGAGAGGGAGAGAGAGAGGGGAAGGATAGAGAGGGAGAGAAAGAGGGGGGAGAGGAATAAGAGAGGGGAGGTCTGAGAGAGGGGAAGGATAGAGAGGGAGAGAGAGGGGGGGGAGAGGAATAAGAGAGGGGAGGTCTGAGAGAGAGGGGAAGGATAGAGAGGGAGAGAGAGGGGGGAGAGGCATAAGAGAGGGGAGGTCTGAGAGAGAGAGGGGGAGAGGAATAAGAGAGGGGAGGTCTGAGAGAGAGGGGAAGGATAGAGAGGGAGAGAGAGAGGGGGGAGATGAATAAGAGAGGGGAGGTCTGAGAGAGAGGGGAAGGATAGAGAGGGAGAGAGAGAGATGAGTAGGGGATAGTCAGTCAGAACAAGTCACAACCTCAAGAGGACAATTCATATGGGATGCTTAACCTTTCTAAAGGGTATAGTCCACAATGCTCTTCACCCAGATGTATTATGCGTGATAGCAGGATAGCCTGATTTAGCCACTGCATTAATTTCAAACGGAGGGTTTTTCAACATTTAGTCCCTCTTAGTCCAATAGAGGATGTGTGTACTCTTGACCACAGATTTTATGTAATGATCGGCTGCTCTCCACCCATCAACATGTGAACATAAGTTAATTTCAGTTTGGTGAAGTCATCTAGTTTTTTTTCAGCATTATTTACAGTAACACCGTTTCTCATGTTCTGCTATACATACGGACAGAATATGTGGCTCGTTAGTTGGTTCTCAGAGAGGTCAGAGAGGAAATTAGCAGGTGTGTGTCGATACGAATACCAGTCCTCTCACTTTGTAACCTGTTTGAAAACAAGCCCTCTCACTACACACCAGCCCTCTCACTCTGCAGCAGGCTGTTGTTGGTGCAGTATAAACAGCCTGCCAAGAGCCCACCTCCCTCCTATTGCTCTCTCCCTTCTGCCGTACAATGGCAGCATTTACCAGTGCGTTCTGTTGACCTTCAGAGGGCAATGTTGTTGTAGCTGCAGGCAGCCCGAGAGGTACAGCTCTGTCTCAGCAGGTCTGGGATCACGCCAGGTGTGTGTGTGTGTGTGTGTGTGTGTGTGTGGGGTGTGTGTGCGTGCGTGCGTGTGTGTGTGTGTGTTTTTGCGTGCGTGTGTGTGTGTGTGTGTGTTTGTGCGTGCTTACCTAATGTATGTATGCTCAGTTTGTTTGAGTTGATTCTGTTTATATGGTCCCACAGGCGCAGTTGTGATTATAACTGAATTAATACTGAGGTGATAGGAGTGGGTGGATGGTTTACTTGTTGCAGGTGTTTGCAGAGAACATTTTAAAACATGACAAACTAAGACTATACAATATAACATTTTGTAAAAAGCAGACCTTCTAGTGGTAGCTAGGTGGTTCTAGTGGCAGGTGGTTATAGAATGCAATTATAACTCATTCAAAAAAATATGGCTAGGCTACATAACCTCTAGATGTCACCCTGTTGTGTCTGTGTCTGTACTGTAAATTGTCCCGCTGTTATTGTCTGCTTCTGTTGACTGTAGTGACTGCTATTGTTCCTCTATGGCGTTCAATGTGGGTTCTCTCAATGGGGATTTTTCTGTCTCTGTGTCAGGTCAATGGCAACTACTGAGTTACCACTGTTCAAACACTACTGTGTCAAAAATAAATGTCATCCATGCAGTTATGTAAAAACTCCTCATGACTTGATGAAACATAAAATACACATTATGTTTTGGTTTGTTCTTCACCCCTAAAGTCAACATTGCTTGTGTAAGCATAGGGAAAGAGCAGATACAACAACTTTGTGAAAACCCATTGTTCTCCTCGTGAAGTCTCAGCCAGTACCATGCCGGCCAGGCTATCAGGGACGTTGTTGCCGCCATGCAACTTGAGGAAAAAGGGTTATAGATGTCCTCCACATATTCAAACGCAATAGTTTCTTTTAGCCTGGTTGTCTGAACGTTTCTGCATTGATTCACCACTGATATATCCTGGCCTTGCCAAATAAGATAACATAATGTTGACGAAAGAAGAAATAGACTGGCAGTATCACAGAAATATTGAATGTGTTTCTCTATGACTGGAAACCAGGCTAGATGTCGTTTACCTACATACCGCAGATATAGTTGAAGTCGGAAGTTTACATACACTCAGGTTGGAGTCATTAAAGCTTGTTTTTTCAACCACTCCACATATTTCTTGTTATCAAACTATACTTTTGGAAAGTCGGTTTGGACATCTACTTTGTGCATGACACAAGTAATTTTTCCAACAATTGTTTACAGACAGATTATTTCATTGTATCACAATTCCAGTGGGTCAGAAGTTCACATACACTAAGTTGACTGTGCCTTTAAACAGCTTGGTAAATTCCAGAAAATGATGTCATGGCTTTAGAAGCTTCTGATAGGCTAATTGACATCATTTGAGTCAATTGGAGGTGTACCTGTGGAAGTATTTCAAGGCCTACCTTCAAACTCAGTACCTCTTTGCTTGACACCATGGGAAAATCAAAAGAAATCAGCCAAGACATCACCAAAAATATTGTAGACCTCCACAAGTCTGGTTCATCCTTGGGAGCAATTTCCAAACGCCTGAAGGTACCACGTTCATCTGTACAAACAATAGTATGCAAGTATAAACACCATGGGACCACACAGCCGTCATACCGCTCAGGAAGGAGATGAGCGTACTTTGGTTCGAAAAGTGCAAATAAATCCCAGAACAACAGCAAACGACCGTGTGAAGATGCTGGAGGAAACAGGTACAAAAGTATCTATATCTACAGTAAAACGAGTCCTATATCGACATAACCTGAAAGACCGCTCAGCAAGGAAGAAGCCACTGCTCCAAAACCGCCATTAAAAAGCCAGACTACAGTTTGCAACTGCACATGGGGACAAAGATCATACTTTTTGGAGAAATGTCTGATGTCTGATGAAACAAAAATAGAACTGTTTGGCCATAATGACCATTGTTATGTTTGGAGGAAAAAGGAGGAGTCTTGCAAGCCGAAGAACACCATCCCAACCGTGAAGCACAGGGGTGGCAGCATCATGTTGTGGGGGTGCTTTGCTGCAGGATGGAGTGGTGCACTTCACAAAATAGATGGCATCATGAGGACGGGAAATGATGTGGATATATTGAAGCAACATCTCAAGACATCAGTCAGGAAGTTAAAGCTTGGTCACGAGTTGTGGAAAAATGGCTTAAGGACATCAAAGTCAAGGTATTGGAGTGGCCATCACAAAGCTCTGACCTCATCCTATAGAAAATTTGTGGGCAGAACTGAAAAAGCGTGTGCGAGCAAGGAGGCCTACAAACCTGACTCAGTTACACCAGCTCTGTCAGGAGGAATGGGCCAAAATTCACCCAACTTATTGTGGGAAGCTTGTGGAAGGCTACCCTTAACGTTTGACCTAGGTTCAACAATTGAAAGGCAATGCTACCAAATACTAATTGAGTGCATGTAAACTTCTGACCCACTGGGAATGCGATGAAAGAAATAAAAGCTGAAATAAATCATTCTATCTACTATTATTCTGACATTTCACATTCTTAAAATAAAGTGGTGATCCTAACTGACATAAGACATGGATTTTTTACTAGGATTAAATGTCAGGAATTGTGAAAAACTGAGTTTAAATGTATTTGGCTAAGGTGTATGTAAACTTCACTGTATATGATGTACAGGTAACTGACAAAAAAAAGTAAATACAAAGTATATTTTAAGGATGTTCTTCCACACAGGTGTGTTTCCTGAGTTAATTAGGCAATTAAAACATTACATCATGCTTAAGGTCATGTATTTGCCCATTATTTTGATCTGGTTCTAGTCTCATTATCTTGGCTACCATGGATAGAAGAAGATATCTCATTGGTTTTGATAGAGGTGTCTGAAAGGAGCATAGGGGGTTTAAAGGATGTGTTTGTTTCTCAGTCAGGCACATACACAGATTGTCACGCCCTATTTTGATTTGGTCAGGGCGTGAGTTGGGGTGGGCATTCTATGTTTTGTGTTTCTATGATTTTCTATTTCTAGGTTTTGTCCGGGTATGGTTCTCAATCAGGGACAGCTGTCTATCGTTGTCTCTGATTGAGAACCATACTGAGGTACCCTTTTTCCCACCTGTGTTTGTGAGAAGTTGACTTTGTTTAGGGCACATAGCCTTTGAGCTTCATGGTTTGTGTTTATTGTTTTGTTCGGCGTCATTTTGATTAATAAAAGAAAATGTACGCTCACGACGCTGCACCTTGGTCCTCTCCTTTCAACAGCCATGACACAGATAGAGCTCTACCTGTGCAGAGTACATGCCCCTTTGCCCTTCCTGTCTCCGAAGTGCCCGCAAGTCATCTTGATGTCGTCAAGTTCGCCACCCCCTTCCCTGTCCGTTGATTGCGCCTGTTGGTCTGCCCTGTACGGAGCTTGCACACTCCTGGTTGTGTTATTATCCCAGTCTGCCCTTTATGGAGATCGCAGGGCCTGTATCCAAACATGCATGGGTTGAGGGATGTGGTAACCATTTGAGTGTGTGTAGCTAGCTACCTAGTTTTAATATCAACATTACTGCCACAACAGCATAACATTTGATTCTCACTTTATAACACTTGATTTAACCTACATCATCATCAATATTTGGTCTGGTTGGCTGATACATGCAGCAGAGAGAAGCAGAAAGACAGAGAGAGGAGCGGCAGTATCAACAACCCTCTGATCCAACTCCATCAGTTTCTTCTAGAGTTAGCAGCAACACAGGTCGACTACACTCTAGCTTACCACCATAATAAATATACACACAAGCCTCTAGCTTGAGTTAGTAGATTATGAGTATTATATTATGAAGTTATTATTTGATACAAGCATTGAAGATAAATCACAATCAGTAAAATAAAAAATTGAGCTAGCTAACTTGCAGATCTACATCAATCATCAACGTCAATGATTAGCTGATGGCTCACCATCTTTCCCCGATGTCGATCATCTGCTTAGGAGGCACTGTAACTAGCTTGCTTACAATTTGTGATGTTGAGTGACTGTGTTGTTGCAGAAATAAATAGGCCTATGCTCAACATTTTTTTTTGCTTACAGGCATTTGGTATATTATGAATTTTGAGATGTGAATTATGGAAGTCATTTTGTTTTTCAAGTGGTGGACCTGACCCATGAACCTGCCCCCTGAATGGCAGTGAAGAGAAGTACCCAATTGTCATACTTGAGTAAAAGTAAAGATACCTTAATAGAAATTGACTCAAGTAAAAGTGAAAGTCACCCTGGGAAATACTACTTGAGTAAGTCTAAAAGTATTTGCTTTTAAATATACTTAAGAATCTAAAGTAAATATAATTGCTAAAATATACTTACCTATCAAAAGTAAAAGTTAAAGTATGAATAATAAAATAAATATATAGAGTACAATGTACATTAAAAGTGAAAGTTGTCGAAAATATAAATAGTAAAGTCAAGTACAGATACCCCAAAAAACTTCTTAAGTAGTACTTTAAAGTATTTTTACTGAAGTACTTTACACCACTGCTGAATGGTCTGTGCACGGCCCTGGTCTCAGTCACCAGATCTCAACCCAATTGAACACTTATGGGAGTTTCTGAAGCGGCACCTGAGACAGCGTTTTACAACAAAACATCAAATTGTGGAATTTCTTGTGGAAGATCGGTGCCTCATCTCTCCAATAAATCAAATCAAAATCACATTTATTTATATAGCCCTTCTTACATCAGCTGATATCTCAAAGTGCTGTACAGAACCCCAGCCTAAATCTCCAAACAGCAAGCAATGCAGGTGTAGAAGCACGGTGGCTAGAAAAAACTCCCTAGAAAGGCCAAAACCTAGGAAGAAACCTAGAGAGGAACCAGGCTATGAGGGGTGGCCAGTCCTCTTCTGGCTGTGCCGGGTGGAGATTATAACAGAACATGGCTAAGATGTTCAAATGTTCATAAATGACCAGCATGGTCAAATAATAATAATCACAGTAGTTGTCGAGGGTGCAGTAAGTCAGCACCTCAGGAGTAAATGTCAGTTGGCTTTTCATAGCCGATCATTGCGAGTATATCTACCGCTCCTGCTGTCTCTAGAGAGTTGAAAACAGCAGGTCTGGGACAGGTAGCACGTTCATTGAACAGGTTAGGGTTCCATAGCCGCAGGCAGAACAGTTGAAACTGGAGCAGCAGCACGGCCAGGTGGACTGGGGACAGCAAGGAGTCATCATGCCAGGTAGTCCTGAGGCAAGGTCCTAGGGCTCAGGTCCTCCGAGAGAGAGAAAGAAAGAAAGAATTAGAGAGAGCATACTTAAATTCACACAGGACACCGGATAAGACAGGAGAAATACTCCAGATATAACAGACTGACCCTAGCCCCCCGACACATAAACTACTGCAGCATAAATACTGGAGGCTGAGACAGGAGGGGTCAGGAGACACTGTGGCCCCGTCCGATGATACCCACGGACAGGGCCAAACAGGCAGGATATAACCCCACCCACTTTGCCAAAGCACAGCCCCCACACCACTAGAGGGATATCTTCAACCACCAACTTACCATCCTTAGACAAGGCCGAGTATAGCCCACAGAGATCTCCGCCACGTCCCAAGGGGGGGCGCCAACCCAGACAGGAAGACCACGTCAGTGACTCAACCCACTCAAGTGACGCACCCCTCCTACGGACGCCATGGAAGAGCACCAGTAAGCCAGTGACTCAGCCCCTGTAATAGGGTTAGAGGCAGAGGATTCCAGTGGAGAGAGGGGAACCGGCCAGGCAGAGACAGCAAGGGCTGTTCGTTGCGATAGAGTTTCAGACACTTATAGTATCTATGCCAAGGCACATTGAAGCTGTTCTGGCTCGTGGTGGCCCAACACCCTATTAAGTCACTTTATGTTGGTGTTTCCTTTATTTTGTCAGCTACCTGTATAATATGATATATGATCTTTTCTCTACAGGTGTGGTTCTGATGGAGATCTCTGAGGTGCACAGGAAGGTTCACCTGGAGCTGGAGGAGAACGTAAGTTTTCCTGCTGACCTACTGTCACTTCTTCTCTTGGTAGTTTTTTGTTATGTAATTACCATTTTACCATCTAATCGCTAATTAACTGGAAGACTGAAGTCAAGGGTTACCATTCTCTTTGACCTGCGTTGGATGTTCATGTCGACACACATATCCATAGTCCTCTACGCCAACTCTCTCTTTCTCACAGTGACTTAGTCATTAACAGACCTCCTTTATCCTCTCAACACACCAAGAACACAACAAAGCCTAGAGAGAAATCCCACCTGGACACAAGACAACTGTTTTTTTGTCATTTAGACCATTCCTTTCAGCGTGTGCTCTCTCTTTTGTCTGTCGGGTTTCTTGTGTAGGCCTGGGGGTGAGAGGCTTGGCATAGACTAGGAAATCAAGTGACTCTGGTTGGTGTCACTGGTGTTGTAACTGTGACAAGAGCAAGACACAACTAGCTCTTAGACAGTATCATCTTTAATCACTCACTACGTCTAAGTTACAATACTATACAATACAGATGGTCTAGACTGAAGCAGGTGCATTCTCATGTTTCTTCAGCTGTCATCGTACTTCTTCTGTGTTTTTTTATTCTATTTTCATTGTTATTATATACAGTGCATTTGGAAAGTATTCAGACCCATTGACATTTTCCACATTTTGTTAAGTTACAGCCTTATTCTAAAATTGACTAAATTGTTTTTTTTTTCTCATCAATCTACACACAATACCCCATAATGACGAAGCAAAAACAGGTTTTTAGAAATGTTTGAAAATTTACAACAACAAAAAAAAAATCAGGGAAATATCACATTTACATAATTATTCAGACCCTTTACTCAGTACTTTGTTGAAGCATCTTTGGCAGCAATTACAGCCTTGAGTCTTCTTGGGTATGACGCTACAAGTTTGGCACACCTTTATTTGGGGAGTTTCTTCCGTTTTTCTCTGCAGATCCTCTCAAGTCGGTCAGGTTGGATGGAGAGCGTCGCTGCTCATCTATTTTCAGGTCTTGTCAGAGATGTTCAATCGGGCTCAAGTCTGGGCTCTGGCTGTGCCACTCAAGGACATTCAGAGGCTTCTCCCGAAGCCACTGTTGTGTTGTTTTGACTGTGTGCTTAGGGTCGTTGTCCTGTTGGAAGGTAAACCTTTGCCCCAGTCATCAGGATCTCTCAGTACATTGCGCTGCTCATCTTTCCCTTGGTCCTGACAAGTCTCCCAGTCCCTGCCACTGAAAAATATCCCCACAGTATGATGCTGCAACCACCACCATGTTTCACCATAGGAATGGTGCTAGGTTTCCTCCAGACGTGACTCTTCAGGCCAAATAGTTCCATCTTGGTTTCATCAGAACAGAGAATCTTGTTTCTTATGGTCGAGGGGCCTTTAGGTTCCTTACGGCAAACTCCAAGCGGGCTGTCATGTGCCTTTTATTGATGAGTGGTTTCCATCTGGCCACTCTACCACAAAGGCCTGATTGGTGGAGTGCTGCAGAGATTGTTGTCCTTCTGGAAGTTTCTCCCATCAACACAGACGGATGGGAGTTTGGTGGTTCCAAACTTCTTCCATTTAAGAATCATGGAGCCCACTGTGTTCTTGGGGACCTTCAATACTACATACATGTTTTGGTACCCTTCCCCAGATCTGTGCCTCGACACAATCCTGTCTTGGAGCTCTATGGACAATTCCTTCGACCACATGGCTTGGTTTTTGATCTGACATGCACTGTCAACTGTAGCACCTTATATAGACAGGTGTTTGCCTTTCCAAATCATGTTGAATGAATTTAATTTACCACAGGTGGACTACAATCAAGTTGTAGTTACATCTCAAGGATGATCAATGGAAACAGGATGCACCTGAGCTCAATTTTGAGTGTCATAACAAAGGGTCTGAATACTTATGTAAAAATGGTACTTCTGTTTTTTTATTTATAATACATTAACTAACATTAATAAATACCTGTTTTTGCTTTTCCATTATGGGGTATTATGTGTAGATTGATGAGGGAAAAAATGATCCCCGCATTGTTGGGAAAGAGTTCTCAAGAAAAAATGTCAGTTTACTGTTTTATACCTATTGTATCCTATGCACGAGGCGGATAAAAGTTTGAAAATATGATTATTGTTGAATTTAAGATGATTTGATCTATGAATATTTATAGTATTGGTCAGTAATCAGAAGAGATATGATCAAATAAGATGTATTCTCACTACAGTATACATGTATTACACATTCAGAACTGTAGTAAAGCCTTTACAAGGCTCCTACTTGTCTTTCACTGGGCTCCAAGTAAAGCGCATGACAACGAAGCATGGTTAGTTATTTCTGAGATATCTGCGAGAAAGAAGGAAGGAGAAAGTAGTCAATGTTTAACTATTTGGAGAGGTAGATAAGACCTACCTGTTGTTAGAATTCCCCTCAGTTAGAAAGCAATTATCACAGCTACATTCCTCTGGCTCAGCCACGCAACTCTTATTCTGATGTCACCATCTTGCCATGGTTATGGTATTGTTAAATGTTTATATATCGACATGAACTGGATTCTTTCTGTTCAGTTCAAGCGGTTCCACAATGAAATCATTGCTGAGCTGGAGAGGAAAACAGAGATGGATGTCAAATATATGACTGTAAGTACATTGGCCACTATAGGACTTTGGCAAAGGACAATCTAATCACAAGGAGTGTGCGTGTGTGTGTGTGCATGTTTGTGTACGGGTCTGCATGTCTACGTATGCAGGTATGTAAGTACACACTTAATTATGGTCTCCTCTCTCCTCAATATCCCCTATCCTTGCATTCAGTAAAATTCCTCTCCATCTCTACATCAAACTTATCTTAACCTTTGTATCTCTCATCCAGGCCACATTCAAGCGGTACCAGACTGAGCACAAGCTGAAGCAGGACTCTCTGGAGCGCTCTCAGACGGACCTGAAGAAGCTGCGGAGGAAGAGCCAGGGGAAACAAGTCACCAAGTACGAGATCAAGGAGAATGAGGTGAGACTAGAACCAGATCTTGATAAATCAAGGAGAACGAGGTGAGACTCGAACCAGATCTTGATTAATCAAGGAGAACGAGGTGAGACTAGAACCAGATCTTGATTAATCAAAGAGAATGAGGTGAGACTAGAACCAGATCTTGATTAATCAAGGAGAACGAGGTGAGACTAGAACCAGATCTTAACTAATCAAGGAGAACGAGGTGATACTAGAACCAGATCTTAACTAATCAAGGAGAACGAGGTGAGACTAAAAACAGATCTCATCTTATCTCACTGGGGGTCTCAGTGATCAGACTCAGCTGTTCACTCAATGCATCATGGATACACTAGTCAGAAAAGTCCCTTAAGACTCACTTTATGAATGTTCTCCATTTTCAAGCGAGAAGTGGCTCGGTGTCCAGTTAGTTTTTTCTGATGATGTGAACATGTGCTTGGATTCTTTTAAGTTCCTGGAAGTTTCTCAGACGGCTAGAAAGGGACTTTAACAGACAGTCAGTCACGTGACTTTACCCTCTTACAGAAACACTTGTTGGTTTATGTGTCCAAAACAAGGCAACCAAGAGCAATAATGTTCTGTTTGGTTTATCAATATAAAAACCAAACAGAACATTATTGCTCTTGGTTGCCTTGTTTTGTTTACATAAACAAAGCTGAACCCTTCTATGGACTCCCTTATGCAACAGGTGGCTCTAATTCTGAATGGGGATTGGTTAAAACAGCATTCCAGCCGTTGTCTATTCCACAAGTTACTAAATCTACGACATTAAAATGCCTATTTACTCTGTTCCACTGTCTCATCAGCCCAGCCAGGCAATTTATAAAGTTGATCTCCACTATAAAAAGCATCTAGACATTACCTCACATTTCTTTTAGACCAACATTTAGTTTTCAACAGCAGGGTTTTGTATAAACATTGTTTCAATATTCAAATTCGATCTCCAGCTGTCCCATAATAATGAACGTGTCGGGAGTCGGGCTGAGACAGACAGGAAAGCAGCGTTTCTCAGCCTGTCAAAATCATGAATCAGCTGGCATCATTTTTATTGATATATACAAAGAACTATCAATAGAAACAGGTAAAACGAAGTGATTGTGTTAGCTGTGTTGTTGGCTAGCTCCTCTGAACAAATATCCTGACGAGAGCAATAGCTTATTGTTATGAATTTATCCACTAGAAAATAGCTTAAACAAACACAAATGCAGCTACTTTGCTGTTCTGTTCAACGTGACTGTAAGTTAGCCGTAGTTGGCTAGCTAGCAAGCAAGGGATAAGAACGTTGCCAGCCAGTATGGCAATGGAACATTTAGAATGAACAACTGGGTCGCATCCATAGGTATAGAGCAAAAAGACTGAACGACTGGGTCGCGTCTCTGGCAACCGAACCGATAGAACCAATGACCAGCTGGCTTGGGTAGCAACTTTGGATTTGTGTCGGGACTATATCTTGTGGAAGGATGAAATAGTATTAATAAATCCATCAAAATAATATTTGTTATAAAAATATGTAAATAATTATTTGGATATGTTGGTAACCCGTTGTATAAAAGTGATAATTCCCTCGAAGCCGGTGTTTGGAGGATATATTGGCACGGTTTGCCGGACATTGACTTCTTCTCGGGCCTAACAACACCCGTGCCAACATGACCTCCAAACACCGGCTTCGAGGGTGTTATCACTTAAATGATTTGCACGCATGGGGCAATAACCCATCGAGAATATCAAAGAAAACATTTATTAACTTTGTCTTGAAAATAGGGTATGTAATTGGCCCAGGTGGCTCCTTGATCTTGCCGCACACCTCAAGGTGGAAAAACTGTACATAAAAGTGAGCGGGTGGAAAGGAAATGAACACTAAATATACACAATACCACCACACCTACAGTATAGCTGCGGGCAGATTCTTTGTAGTAATGTAAAGTGGAGTGCCGTCACTGCCTTGCCCCTTCCCCAGTGGTGCAAGGTACTTAAGTTAAAATGCTTTACAGTACTACTTAAGTCATTTTTGGGGGTATCTGTACTTCACAATTTATATTTTTGACAACTTTTACTTATACTCCACTACATTCCTAAAGACAATAATGTACTTTTTACACCATGCATTTTCCCTGACACCCAAAAGTACTCCTTACATTTCGAATGCTTAGCAGGACAGGGAAATGGTCCAGTTCACAAAGTGATCAAGAGAACATCCCTGGTCATCCCTCCTGCCTCTGATCATGCAGACTCACTAACAAAAATGTGTTTTTAAATTATTGCCTAAGTGTTGGAGTGTGTTGGAGTGATTTTCTTGTTTTAAAAAAAACAAGAAAATCATGCCATCTGGTTTGCTTAATATAAAGAATGTGAAATGATTTATACTTTTGATTTGACTTTGATACTTAAGTATATTTTAGCAATTTACTTTTACTCAAGTATGAAAATTGGGTCCTTTGTTCACCACTGCCCTTCACCTATAAAGCCACACTGAAGGCTCATCGAAAGGGACCAAATGGCTGTCATCACATTAGAATGGAGAGTGTATTTTAGTGAATGTGAGGAGTGGGAGCACTGTACACTCTTGCATGAGGATTGTGCTCTCAAGTGGGTGTAAAAAGCATGTACCCTTGACTGGCCAAGGGTACAGCCCCATCTGGAGTATGAAGTGTGCACTTAGGAGTTTGTAGTTGGTCTTGAGTTGGTTGGTAGTATACACTCACTGAAAAGCTTTGTAGGGTGTAGTGGGACTGGGAATGGGTGAGGCATTTATAGTCAATAATGTCCACTCAAATAGAGTAGGCTTGGAGTGGTGCCTGGTAGCATATTTAGCCACTTACAGGAATCAGAGGATATACAGTAATAGTCTTCCTAACACAGTATACATTAAACATAGACTTCTTTAGTAAATCAATAGGACAAGTTGAGAGAGGGGCCAAGGAGATGCTGTCTGTTGATGAAACCCACTCTGGCTCTGCTTGATACAAGGCTGCCTGTGCAATAACTCCTATTTTATTGACGGGTTTCACCGGCCCGACTTTGATGAGTGTCAGTTTATGAGGTGGGTTTATTTTTAGTAAGGGGCCCAATATATTGAGCTGCAACACATTTTGTATTATTGTTCTGACTGAAATCCGAGAAGCACTAGCTAACTGGAGGTTTTGAAGAGTAGAATCTTGTCTCTCTCTCTATTCAGTGATTATGATCTCTTCTTAATGGCTTCTTGGTTTTTATCTGGCTATTAACCATCTTTGTTTCAGTATGTAGATTACCTTTGCCTATGGAAAGAGGGCTGTAATCTAGTTTTATCTCAGAGAAACTAATAGACAGTAATGTATTGTGGCTTGCTATGTGGAAGGAAACTGGTTTGTCATTATCCTATGTATATGACACCTGTTGATTAGACTAGATAAGGGCAAACACATGCACACACCCATGAACACTTTCTACTGTCATGTATCAGACTGTAGAGTATATTTAGTTTCGCCTCTACTGTGATCTTCTGTGGTTCAGTTGTCAGAATATAGAAATGGATGGAAAAGGTAACATCCTGCTCTCTCCAAAGTCATGCATGAATGTCTTTAATGGAATTTGCCCACAAATCCGTCGTTTTCAAACCCCTACAGGTTTGCTGCAACACTTGAGCTCAATTCAAGTTTCAAGTTTCAAGTCGTATTTGTTACATGCACAAGTACAGTGAAATGGTTCTTTCTCCATATGTCTGTCTTTCTCTCTCTATCCTCTATCTCTCTCTTCCTCCCCTCTGTCTTTCTCAGTATTCCAGCTATTGTTTGCAGTAGAAATTAAGCTCCATAGTTTAGTTGTGGCCCCATCGTAGGGGGAAGAGGGAGGGGAAGAGCGAGAGACAGGGGATTGGGGGAGAGAGAGAGAGAGAGGGGATTGGGGGAGAGAGAGAGAGGGGATTGGGGGAGAGAGCGAAAGAGAGAGTGAGAGAGAGAGACAGGGGATTGGGGGAGAGAGAGAGAGGGGAGGGGGAGAGAGAGAGTGGGGAGGGGGAGAGAGAGAGAGGGGAGGGGGAGAGAGAGAGAGGGGAGGGGGGAGAGAGAGAGAGAGAGGGGAGGGGGGAGAGAGAGACAGGGGATTGGGGGAGAGAGAGAGAGAGACAGGGGATTGGGGGAGAAAGAGAGAGACAGGGGATTGGGGGAGAGAGCGAAAGAGAGAGAGAGAGAGAGAGAGAGAGAGGGGAGAGGAGGGGGGAGAGAGAGAGAGACTGGGCTAAACATTAAAGGAGGGTCTGTGACACCACCACCACAACCCTAGAGACTAACCAGCTTTCACTGTCGTCATGACAACCAGAAAAAGGAGAGGAGAGATAAGGGAGGAGACAGAGGGAGAGAGTTGTTTCAAAGAGGAGCTGAGCTTTGTCTGTGTGTGATGTCAGATTCCGTGGTCTGCTTTGTGATGGTGTTTCAGTTCTGAGTCACTCTCTGGGAAGGAGTGTGTCCTGCTTTCCAAATGTTACCCTATTCCCTATATAGTGATCTACATTTGACTATACACTACATTGGGAATAGTGTGCCATTTGGGACGCAGACACAGGTTCTTTCAGCAGGGTGATTTTCTACAGGATAGGGATGGTGGAGTAACAACAGGGGGTGAGATTGAGCCAGACAGAGGAGAGACTTTGATTAGAAGGCTCATTAGTTATTCCTGAACAGTTAAGCAAGCTGCTTTTGTCTGAGCATGCAATTACAATCTTACTGAATGTTTTAACAATCAGTCTCCCTCTGTGTCCTCTCGTCAGTATCTGGAGACAATCTCATACATATACTGTACACGCAGAGTTAACAGTAGCCTGTCAGTAACCCAGTAATGACCTGTCCCCTTTAGTTCCTTAATGACCCCCCCCCCCCATCCCCCGTCAGTTCAACCAACCCTTACTGACCTGTCCTCTTTAGTTCCTTAATGACCCCCCCCCATCAGTTCAACCAACCCTTACTGACCTGTCCTCTTTAGTTCCTTAATGACCCCCCCCCCATCAGTTCAACCAACCCTTACTGACCTGTCCTCTTTAGTTCCTTAATGACCCCTCATCAGTTCAACCAACCCTTACTGACGTGTCCCCTCCTCTTTCCCTCCTCTTCCCCTCAGTATATGAAGACCATCTCGTCGCGGCAGAGTGACATGCAGAAGTTCATCGCTGATGGTTGCAGAGAGGCCCTCCTGGAGGAGAAGAGACGATTCTGCTTTCTGGTCGACAAACACTGCATGTTCTCCTACCATGTCACAGCCTTCCATGAGAAGGTAATGCACATAAGGGGATTAGTCCTTTTAACCTTTAGTCATTTAGGCCTAAAGTAGATTTCATTTTTTTAAAGTAAGGTGAGGGATTAAGAATTTGCGCTCAGGACCTCAGACTGGGGCGAAGGTTCACCATCCAACAGGACAAGGAACCTAAGCAAACAGCCAAGACAACGCAGGAGTGGCTTCGGGATAAGTCTCTGAATGTCCTTGAATGGCCCAGCCAGAGCCAGATCGAACATCTCTGGAGAGACCTGAAAATAGCTGTGCAGCAACGCTCCCCATCCAACCTGACAGAGCTTGAGAGGATCTGCAGAGAAGAATGGGAGAAACTCCCCAAATACAGGTGTGCCAAACTTGTAGTGTCATACCCAAGAAGATGCGAGGCTGTAATCGTAGCCAAAGGTGCTTCAACAGAGTACTGAGTAAAGGGTCTGAATACTTATGAATACTTATGTTTGTTTTGTTTTTTTGGGGGGAGGGTTTGCAAAAATGTCTAATAACTTGTTTTTGCTTTGTCATTATGGGGTATTGTGTGTAGGTTGATGAAGGCATAAACTCTTTTTTTAAATCTATTTTAGAATAAAACTGTAACGTAACAAAATGTGGAAGAAGTCAAGGGGTCTGAATACTAGCAGTCTACTAAAGTAATCAGACCAATTCTTTCTAGAACTAACTGCTTCAGATTTTATTCAGCTTGAATTCTACATTTAAGACTTCTCCCTCTACCATACAAATATTTTTAGACAGCTGTTGCAAGCACACACTTTCTTCAGAAAATGTACCTTTTCTAGTTTTGTCATATTTATCTTACCTTAGTGTTTGCAGGCTGACTAGCATCTATTGAGTTGCAATGTCCCATAAATTGAATGCCCAAATCAACTTAAAGTATCTACAAAACAAGTTTTGCAGTCACATAACCCAAATGGGGGCGGCAGGTAGCCTAGTGGTTAGAGCGATGGGCCAGTAACTATAAAGGTTGTGAGATCGAATCCCCGATCTGACAAGGTAAAAATCTGTCGTTCTGCCCCTGAACAAGGCAGTTAACCCACTGTTCCCCTGAACAAGGCAGTTAACCCACTGTTCCCCTGATCAAGGCAGTTAACCCACTGTTCCCCTGATCAAGGCAGTTAACCCACTGTTCCCCTGAACAAGGCAGTTAACCCACTGTTCCTAGGCCGTCACTGTAAATAATATTTTTTTCTCAACTGACTTACCTAGTTAAATAAAGGTAAAAAAAAATGGAAGGCTACAGTTTTTTTTGTTTGAAAATTACTGTTCATAATTTACACATTTTTATTTGGATTCACATGATTCGATTTAAGGGGATTGAACAGAATCCAACCTACTACAATCGCAAAGTGAATCGTTTGTTTCGTCAAAAATAATAATTTAAAATAATTGATTAAATGTTCAAAACCATAACAAATATATTTATGTGAAGCGAGGTATCCGTTAAACAGTAAATCAACTTTGTAAGGCCTTAGTTAACCTTGACTTAAAGGAAGACTCAGTGATGTGACCTCCTCATACACCGAGGGGTTACTTCCTAGTTAGTCACATCAACAACAGCAGGATTCAAATCTACCAAATAGAGGCATTATGCCCACCTTGGGGTTGATATGGCTGAGATTCTATGTGTTGTTCAGCGCTGTAACCAATGCTCCCCCTAACTTGGCCATATAACAGTTATGAATGCTTCATAAAGCTTTATTGCACCTTTATAACTGGTCTATATCTATCTGCACTGTAGGCCAAAGAGCTGCTGGCGGTGAAGCTGCCCAGCTGGCAGGATAAATGCAGCGATGCCACCAAGGTCCCTGACACGGTGATGACCATGATAAAGGGGCTCCGCACTCCCGTGTCTGGATCCCCAGAAGCCTCGCCTCGCGTTGAGCGCTACAACAGGGTGAGTGGGACGTCATGGCTGTTATTACACTGTTGTTACAATGCTATAACAAGAGAAGGACAATCATTCACCGCTGTACTTGGTTTTAAGGCTTGGCTCTTCTCATAAATGGTATTTGCTCTTCTAGATGGATTGCATGTACTGTGACTTGCATGTGCATAACATAACCGGTTTTATGTCTTCTCAATCAGAACAATGGGGACTCGATGGTTCCCCCACCAGCCCCCCAGCTGAAGGCCCAGATCAGTCCACTGGTTAACATGTTCAACCAGGACGCCTCCATCACATCCACATACGCCTCCACATCAGACCACAACTCAGGTACTACTGCAGCCTCACACCTCAGGCTTCAGTCTTTGGATTGAAGTATGGGTATGTGTTTCATTGTGTGTGTAGTTGTACATGTACTCCATATCAAAAATGTGAAAATATAGCAGGTTCTGGTAGCTGGTATCTTATACAGAGATTATGTTTAGTTTTACAGAGTCTCACACCACCTTCCCCATGTAAGTATGCTGCCTTTCGTAATCTGACTTGTACAAATGGATAAAATAGATAACAGAGATAAAACTATAGGTGCTGTCCTAATCTACATGTAATGTCTTGTTTAGGAATATTTGATCTTGTGCACCGGGGCCTTATTCAGTAAATGTGCTAGACAGATCCTATTCAGAAATCCAAAGGTTCAGGACGGCTACTGAATTCACTTCAAATTGTGCTGCATCTTCCCTTTAATCCTGCTAATGTATCTGTTCTTACTTCGTTTGTTCTCCATGTCTTCTTTTATTGAATGTTCAAATTATACAGAAAATTACGCTGCAAAACCAATTCTCCTCTTTAATGATGCAATTTTTCTTCTCCGCATGGTCATTTAGACCAGGGTTATAAATCACTAGCTATAAGCCATGTCTTCTCCCTGATATACTTAGCAAAGTATCAATTTGAACTCTGCTATTGTAAATATCAGGTATTTCAGAGAGTCCTTGCTGTCTTTCTGCAATTTGATAGTAAAAAACATTTAACTTGAACTTTGACCTTACAGACCAGGGCAGTATGGAGGACGGTGGCAGTCTGTCTCTGTCCAGGTCGGTGTCGATAGGTTCAGGGCTGAACGTGGGCAGGAAGCAACGGGTCAGGACCATCTTCCCTCACACGGCCGGCAACAATAACACACTCCTTTCCTTTGACGACGGTGACATCATCATGCTGCTAATCCAGGAGGACAAGGACGGATGGCTGTATGGAGAGCTGGAGAATACCCGGCAGTGAGTCTCTATTCACTGGTTAATAAGGCCTTTATGAACCTTTTTGAAGCTTTATTACTCCTTTATAAAGGCTCATTAACCTGGAGAAGATCTGGCAGTAAGTCACTATTTACTGGTTATTAAGGGTTTATGAAGCTTTATTACAGGTTTATAAAAGCTTATTGACGTCACTGGTATTAAGCGTTTGTAAAGCTTTATTACACGTTTACAAAGATGTATTACACCTTTATTACACAATAATTCAGGCCATATTAACCTATAGATGCAGATCTAAGGTCTCTCAGAGAAGTTATGCAATGTTGGCACCAACATTCGTGCAATTTCCTTCTGTGGAGTGTTCGTATCCTGTATATTAGACTGTGATATGTGGTTGTCTCACCTAACTATTTTAAGATGCTTACTCGTCAGTTGCACTGGATAAGAGCATCTGCGGAATTACTAAAATGTCCATTGTAAATGTTTTTCATACAGATCATCAGATACTACTGTATTGCATTATTTATTTGAAATATTTTGAAAATATTGATGTCATAAATATACAATTTGTACAGTTCTTTATAAAAAACATATTTGTTACATTTGACTGTGTAAAACCGAGCAGTACAACTTATTTCTCTGAGAGTGATGTGGATATATAGCAATTTTGTTAATTTTTTTTTTTTTTTTCATCTCTGACTACAGTGGCGATAGAACCAGGTACCAGTTGAAAGTAGCGCAGTGGAAAATTGGGGCTCATTATGTTTTGTTAAGCCGTTAAATGTCAGGTCTGAAAGTAATGTCATTGTTAAAGCAGTTGTATCTGTGCCATTCAGAATAGTATTTCAGAAGATGAGTTGTGGGTAATTGAATAGTATTTCAGAAGATGAGTTGTGGGTAATTGAATAGTATTTCAGAAGATGAGTTGTGGGTAATTGAATATTATTTCAGAAGATGAGTTGTGGGTAATTGAATATTATTTCAGAAGATGAGTTGTGGGTAATTGAATAGTATTTCAGAAGATGAGTTGTGGGTAATTGAATTGTATTTCAGAAGATGAGTTGTGGGTAATTGAATAGTATTTCAGAAGATGAGTTGTGGGTAATTGAATAGTATTTCAGAAGATGAGTTGTGGGTAATTGAATAGTATTTCAGAAGATGAGTTGTGGGTAATTGAATAGTATTTCAGAAGATGAGTTGTGGGTAATTGAATAGTATTTCAGAAGATGAGTTGTGGGTAATTGAATAGTATTTCAGAAGATGAGTTGTGGGTAATTTAATATTATTTCAGAAGATGAGTTGTGGGTAATTGAATAGTATTTCAGAAGATGAGTTGTGGGTAATTGAATATTATTTCAGAAGATGAGTTGTGGGTAATTGAATAGTATTTCAGAAGATGAGTTGTGGGTAATTGAATAGTATTTCAGAAGATGAGTTGTGGGTAATTGAATAGTATTTCAGAAGATGAGTTGTGGGTAATTGAATATTATTTCAGAAGATGAGTTGTGGGTAATTGAATATTATTTCAGAAGATGAGTTGTGGGTAATTGAATAGTATTTCAGAAGATGAGTTGTGGGTAATTGAATTGTATTTCAGAAGATGAGTTGTGGGTAATTGAATAGTATTTCAGAAGATGAGTTGTGGGTAATTGAATAGTATTTCAGAAGATGAGTTGTGGGTAATTGAATAGTATTTCAGAAGATGAGTTGTGGGTAATTGAATAGTATTTCAGAAGATGAGTTGTGGGTAATTGAATAGTATTTCAGAAGATGAGTTGTGGGTAATTTAATATTATTTCAGAAGATGAGTTGTGGGTAATTGAATAGTATTTCAGAAGATGAGTTGTGGGTAATTGAATAGTATTTCAGAAGATGAGTTGTGGGTAATTGAATAGTATTTCAGAAGATGAGTTGTGGGTAATTGAATAGTATTTCAGAAGATGAGTTGTGGGTAATTGAATAGTATTTCAGAAGATGAGTTGTGGGTAATTGAATTGTATTTCAGAAGACCAGATGTGGGTAATTAAATTGTATTTCAGAAGATGAGTTGTGGGTAATTGAATAGTATTTCAGAAGATGAGTTGTGGGTAATTGAATTGTATTTCAGAAGACCAGATGTGGGTAATTGAATTGTATTTCAGAAGATGAGTTGTGGGTAATTGAATTGTATTTCAGAAGATGAGTTGTGGGTAATTGAATTGTATTTCAGAAGATGAGTTGTGGGTAATTGAATATTATTTCAGAAGACCAGATGTGGGTAATTGCGGTGAGGCCACAGAGACCGATGGCTCAAAGCCACCTTGGTAATTATGTGTGCATGCTTTGATGGCTGGTCTTGTGTCTCCCTCTCTCTATCTGTTCATTAAAGTCATTAGTGCTCATATGTAGGTGAAAGATCAGAGAATAGGAGAGAGAGGGAGAGAGAGAGTGCTTTAAGCAGAGATGTTAGTCTACCTGCCTTGACATTTTCCCTCTGAAACAAATGAGCTAAGTTCATTTCATGACCCTTTGACATTGTCAGCCATTATTATTGCTTTGGGTATGAAATTGTTTTTAAAGTTATCAGTGACAGCTTGTCACGAACAGAGACTTGGTACCTCCAAGTAAACAGCCCATAAGCAACCCGTTTAATATTAGTATAATATAATATGATATTTATTTATTTTTTACAGTGAGATTTGGCTTGGGAACAATTTCTGTATTTCTCAACTTGAAACAGTGTCTTCGAAGCAAATCTGTCATATATTTGATCATTGAAATATGTGTTTCACATGCCTTCAGGGACATTTGGCTCTTTCTATTCTGGTTAGAGCCAGTTTGCGCTGCTCTGTGAAGGGAGTAGTACACAGCGTTGTACGGGATCTTCAGTTTCTTGGCAATTTCTCGCATGGAATAGCCTTCATTTCTCCGAACAAGAATAGAGTGACGAGTTTCAGAAAAAAAGGTACTTGTTTCTGGCCATTTTGAACCTGTAATCGAACCAGCAAATGCTGATGCTCCAGATACTCAACTAGTCTAAAGAAGGCCAGTTTTATCAGAACAACAGTTTTCAGCTGTGCTAACATAATTGCAAAAGGTTTTTCTAATGATCAATTAGCCTTTTAAAATTATAAACTTGGATTAGCTAACACAACGTGCCATTGGAACACAGGAGTGATGGTTGCTGATAATGGGCCTCTGTACGCCTATGTAGATATTCCATTAAAAAATCTGTCGTTTCCAGCTACAATAGTCATTTACAACATTAACAATGTCTACACTGTATTTCTGAGCAATTTGATGTTATTTTAATGGACAAAAAAATTTGCTTTTCTTTCAAAAACAAGAACATTTCTAAGTGACCCAAACTTTTGAACGGTAGTATATATTTTTTTTTTATTATGTTATTCATTGTTGTTTTATTTAGCAAATATTTTGGTGTGTCTTTGTTTGTTTCAGGCGGGGGTGGTTTCCCTCATCATACTGCCGACCTTACAATGAACCACTGATCTCAAACAGGTAAGACCAAGACACATATGACCATGTGATAATCTTATGATATTGCTTACAACTACCCAATCCTCTCAAATCTTTAGGGGTCTTTCAAGAAGTGTCTAGAATAAGCACAAACAGGGTTATTTTGGACCTTGTAAAGTTCTACAATGTGTGTGTATCTGTCTATGTCTACAGTTTGGGGACACCGGTGCGTTGTCTGAGTGTGGCCAGTCTTCCGGAACAGGAAGAGGAAGAGCCTGTTCTGCTGCCGCCGCCAGACTACAGTGACGGGAAGGAGAGTAGCCCTGTCAGAATGGTCAGCTCCTCCACACACTCAGCCCAAAACACGGTCAGAACCCAATCATCCCTTCCATATTCTCACCTTACAGTACAGTCAGCAACCCAATGCTGGGAAACGGTCTCCTTAGGGTGAACGTTAAACCTCCACACTCTCCTCAGGTTTATTGTTGGATGACCTAACGTGGAAGACTTTTTACTAGTGTATTTTCTCCTGGGCTAGTTCGGGATGTACTCCCACCCCCAGGAACACATTAAGCTAGGTCATGACAGAAACAGGGTTTTGAGGTTGTGTGTTAATGTAATCCCTGTCTGCCACACTCTCAGCTGTCCCAATAGGAGAACCCTTTTTGATTCCAGGTAGAAACCTTTAGGTTCCATGTAGAACTCTTTTGGGCTTCATGTAGAACTCTCTTTGGAAAGAGTTCTAAATAAAACCCAAAATGGTTCTACCTGGAACCAAAAGGGTTCTTCAAACGGTTATCATATAGGGACAGCCAAAGAACCCGTATCCAGGTTCTAAATAGCACATAAGTAGAGTGAGGTGGAGGAGGAGCAAGAGAGAGAAAGAGAACGAGAGAGAGCTGTCACCTCGAAAAGACATTTAAAAAATGCTCCCTGCCTGGTTTTGTCTCTGCGTAGGAATGGAGGTAGGGACACAGAAAGGGAGGGAGGGAAGGAAGGAGGGAGGACAAGGGGGGTATAGGTCTACACAGAAATATTGCTCATCCACACAGCTTCAATTAGGACCTGCACGGTGTCAGCTGGTTTGAGAATGAATTAATCAAGTAGTCTCTCTCTCTCCTCTCATTGCCTTTGTGTGCTGGAACTGCTGCCTCAGGGCTTTGAGAGAAATAGACTGCTGTTAGGGATGTTATCGTAATAGAGTTGGCATCCCTCCCTCCCCTTTCTCTCCCCTCCTCTCCCCCATGCCCCCCCTATCTGCTCTTCTCCTTCTCCAACTCTCTACCTCTCCTAGTTGCCTCCCCATCTGTTCTCCCCATTCCCCACCTCTCACCCTTTCCTTTCTAGAAGTCCCATACTTTCTTGCTTCCCTCCCCCTTTGATCCCCCCCCCCCCCACACACACTTCCATTTGATCATGTGATCGTAGAGAGATGACTTTGCTCTTTGCGTTGTTATTGTCGCTGCCAGATTGTTTAATGGTTGTCTCTGACGTAAGCCACTCCATGGGGCCTCTCGCATAGGTGCCTCTGTGCCCTCACTTCTGGACACAGACTGCCCTCTAGTGGAATGTTAGGGTACTGGTTGTGTCCTGAAGTAGTTTGAATAAACCTACTACAGCAGTGTTCCTGTGCAGTACAAAAACTGTCTGATCCACTGTTAGATTGTATCTTCAAAACATCAGATAAGGATACAAAATGAACACAACTTGGAGAGGGTTTGCTTACTCTCATCCATCATCAGATATTTAATTTTAATTTCTGAGAGTGCAGACATTTTTTGTTTTTGTTTTTGTTCATATCCTAAAACATAGCTAAGTAATCAGTTCAGCATCTCATTTAAAACTATCTTCATCACTCTCACTTGTTTGGATTTACAATAAGATTTCCATCTACTCAGAGACGAGGTGTTTCTAGAGAGTTTCTAGAGGTGTTTCTAGAGAGTTTCTAGAGGTGTTTTTAGAGGTGTTTCTAGAGAGTTTCTAGAGATGTTTCTAGAGGTGTTTCTACATATGTTTCTAGAGAATTTATAGAGGTGTTTCTAGAGGTGTTTCTAGAGGTGTGCTGTGTGCTGGCCTTTCTAGACATTCTAGATTCCTGACTCCCAGCGTGAGGTCATGGTACACTCCGTCTCCGTACGTCCCAGAGTTCTTCACTTGGGAGTGACACAACGACGATATGTGTTGACAGTTGACATCCTTATCCAACCTGTCTGACAAGAGACAACTAGAAGCAACCTTTCACACTCACAGCTGCACGGGAGGCAATACAACATGTACTAAATATGCACAGCATTTATCTGGACTTTTAAGTGTCTCTCTTTCTTTCATTTTGTAAACAGATCTCTCTACCCAATGGGGTTGGAAAGGCTCCCTTTCTGGGGTAAGTCATATAATAACTATGTTATAACATTATAACTTATCACATGGATTATGCATTGATTTTGATGGGAAATTTGAATAAAAAATAATAAGGATCTCACCTATTACAATGTGTTTTGAAATATTTTCCAGAGGTGGGAATCCCTTTGCCACTGTCAAACTGAGACCTACAGTGACCAATGACAGATCAGCACCAATCGTCTGATAACCAGGGATCATCCAGACAGAGGATTTATGAAGCTTGGAATCTCTGCGCCACCAACACTTCAGAATCACAGTCCGACAAGATGTCCAGATAGCCTGGATTTTACTCTGCTTCAGAAAACCAGCTCCGTTGTTGCTAGGTCCGTTGCAACTGCATTGTATAACAGACCAGTGAAGTGACAATAAATATGGGCAATGCTGAGACAGACTAATATCCAGGCTACCTTCCTGACTCTTCAGCACTCAGATACAAAAATGAATAATAATAATAATCTGTCTGTAGTAGTTGTGGGAATGATGGGAGAGAGACACGTTGGGAAAAGAAGAGCTCAATTATTGTTTACTTTTTCATTATTACGTGCCCATTTTTAAATGGGGGGACTATTTATGTAAACATATGAAACAAACTGAGTTTAAACAGTGAGAGTTTATGGAAGAATGAATATACCGACTAGGCACAGACATCCGTTCAGTGTCTATTTTTGATTGACAGTTGGTTGAGTTGTCAACTGATGTGAATTCAATGTGAAATCAACAAAACATTACACCATGTCATTGGATTTAGGTTCAAAGTTGGTTGAAAAAAAGACAAAATTCCCTTATATTGAAGACTTCACACAAAATCCAATCTGTTTTCCATGTTGATTCAACTTCATCACAAATATGTTCTGTTGTTGAAATGACGTGGAAACAAAGTTGATTCAATCCATTTATGCCTAGCAGGTAGTAGTGTACATTTTTTAATTAAAATAAGGGATTTTTGATTTGACATAGACTACTAAATGAATGTATTCTGAATGGGCCATGCTTTTTCTTCATACTTTTAAATGGTATTTTTTCATACTTGTTCAAAAGTTCATGATGTTTATACAATAATTGTAGGGTGGAAATTTCTCTTTGGCTTTTCATGGTAAGCTAAAGGTTGTGTGCATACAAATACACAATTGTTGCAAATCACAATCACATTGTTTTTGGTAGAAATACAGTATGAGCCATGCAGTATGTCAAAAGAGTCAACCGTTTTTTTTAAATCTTCCTTCTGTGTAGAGTAATTCATGATACACACACCACACTGCTGTCCATGCTAATTGATGATTACCATCCCAAATAAGTATTTGAAAAGAACACTGGACATGGTTCCTCCTCTTCTATCTCTGTTCAGATACTGATGTGTATTGTTTTCATTCTCTAAAGGTGAGAAGGAAAAGGATGTAACATGATGTTCTGTCCTTGTCCTCAAGTTTTGTAAATATATCATGGGCAAAATGGTTGTCTGAAAAAAATATATATATATATTTCTTGGCACCATGTAGACTAATGTAATGTTATCTCACAGTGAAACAGGATAAACCTTACATGGTCCTTATTAATGTATTGGCTTTGCAATATACTGCCATAGCCTACTGTGTATCTGTATGAAGACTTGCATAATAATTGAAAATGTTGTTCATCCCTTAATACACGAGATGAAATGGAGAATAACAAGCTTTGGTTGTCTTTTATTGAATTAGTCGTTTTTTATATTGAATGAATTAGTGGGCTACCATTCTTTCCGGCCCCATAGTAAATTACTATAAGTTACGTTAATTTGATTAACATAAACACACACACATAAATCTTTCAATAAAGAGGTCTATGTTTACCACAATTTTCACTACTATTGTGTCAGGTCATAAGACACATTTAGAAGGAAAAGCATGAGACAACACTGGGGATTGTCAGTAGGACATTACTGTCCATGCCTAGGGAATTCTATAACATCCACTCTCTAGTGGTTATATCCAGTGTCTGTTTGTCTGTCTGTCTGGGGGTGTTGGGGGAAAAGCCCATTTCTGTTCTAACCAAATTGACTTTTACGTTTTGTCCATTTAGCAGACTTACAGTCAGTGCAACAACACATCACAATCACTTTAAGTAAAACGTTCATCAATAAAACAGCTATCAGCTAAATCAGTGCTGGTAAGGAAAGACAAGAGCAATATTGTATTGTATTATATTATATTGTATTACATTCTCCAATGTTATTATCCAGATCGTGTAATGCCCTATAATAACGAAACTACTATCATCGCCTACTGGACAAATTCAGCCATTGGTTCATTTGGTGCAGCAGCCAATCCACGTTTACAGTAAAACACCACACTTCCTGTTTCGGATTAAAGAAAATATCGCAATTAATGGTATATTCAATCTGATATGACGAATGAATTGCAGTGACTTACCATACCGTTTATGAGAGAGAACACACGGTAAGGGATGAGCTATTGCTAACTATTACATGTATTGCTGTGCTTTAGTGGTAAGCCTCCCTGTAACGCTTAAAGAGCAATGTCAAGCTAATATTTACTCAGTGCTAGCTAGGCCATTCATTGTATGTATAGTCATGCCACGTTTGTAATGTTGAGTGTCCTTCATGTGGTTGTAGATTTGCTGATAGCAGTAGTCAGCTGTTATGCAACAACTGCAGTCTACCTGTGATAAGTTTAGCATGCTAACAGTAGACTACTTTGTAAACCAACCAAAAGCTTAGCTACTATGTGTCACATAGGTGCCCGATAATCAACAATGTATCAATGTTGATCAATCGCCATCCTATTACAATGTAGCAAACGTAATTCATGTGCCACAGTATTTTCTCAGTGATTGACAATGTTGCCGTTTAGCAAGTAGCAGTATCTAGAGACTCTCGAGTTAATTGGGCGAGTCACTAGATCAGATCGCAGCTTGCTTCAGATAGTGTACAGGTTTATCTCTCTGGCTAGTTTATTGATTGCTTGTGACAGGGGCTACAACTTCGTAGAGCATCCCTCGCCCCAGGCATTACATAACGTACTGGGACCAGGATAGGATGTAATAGGTTGAGGCTGCCTCGACTGGACACTGGTGTAAGGTCAGTTTAGCCTTTTACCCAGTGGTGGAAAAAGTACTCCATTGTCATACTTGAGTAAAAGTAAAGATAAGGTAATAGAAAATGACTCAAGTAAAGGTGAAAGTCACCCAGTAAAATACTACTTGAGTAAAAGTCTAAAAGTATTTGGTTTTAAATATACTTAAGTATCAAAAGTATAAAAATAAGTAAAAGTAAAAGTATAAATAATTTCAACTGCCTTATATTATTAAGCAAACCAGACAGCACAATTTTTTTTTTTAAATTTATTGGTGGATAACCAGGGGCAAACGCCAACACTCAGACATCATTTACAAACAAAGCATTTGTATTTAGTGAGTCTGCCAGATCAGAGGCAATAGGGTTGACCAGGGATGTTCTCTTGTGTGAATTGGACCATTTTTCTGTCAAAATGTAACGAGTACTTTACGGTGTCAGGGGAAAAGTAGGAAGTACATTATTTTCTTTAGGAATGTAGCGAAGTAAAAGTTGCCAAAAATATAAAAAGTAAAGTACAGATACCCCCAAAACTGACTTAAGTGGTACTTTAAAGTACTTTTAGTGAAGTACTATACACCACTGATTTTACCCTTACATGGATAGATGGAATAGAGGAAGACTCTGTACTACAGCTTATTCTGCACTCCTCCAGAAGAGAGACGAGGCAGGGCCAGGGGCCACGAGGGAGAGCTGAAAAGAAGGTCAGCAGTGAGCATGCTGATTCAGACTCACTAGCCTGCTGGCTAGCCTAGCTACATCACTGGACTGTTTTAATTAGAAATATGATTTCCTTATTATTAGACTAAGCAGTTTGGCTGGGTGTGTGCCTCTCAATGAGGGTAATTTGAGGGAACTCGCTCTCTCGCTTTCTCTTTTTCTTCCTCCATACACCCTTTATGGTCCTCCCTCTCTGTGACCTCTGCTATTTGTCCATCCTCCTCTTCCCCATTTCTCACCCCTCTTTCCAAATGAAAACAAGGCATCTTTCTTTGTTATGTCTTCCTTCTCCCTAGGCCTGACCATGTCTGTGTCCCTGCTGTGGGCAGTGGATGTGTACGGGCGCGTTTACAGCCTGTCCACCGGAGGGCAGCAGTGGGAGCAGTGTCATGATGCCGTGTTAGAGTTTAAGAGGGTGACAGCAGTACAGCAGTGCTGCTGGGGTATCGCCTGTGACCACCACATCTACCTGAATGTCCACTCTAGTGATGTACCCATACGTTACCAGGAGGAGACATACGAGAACCAGGTACATGGTGTCGTGTCCTCGGAACGGACAGGTTTAGGGTCATGAAATATTGTGTGGATGAAGGGCGGGTGGGTGCCGGACGGGTTGAATAAAGATATACTTTTTAATAGAAAATCCATAAATGCATAATTATTGTGCAAGTCATATCTTTAGGCTACATTGAGGTTCTTCTTTCATTATCTTTATCTGGTGTTAGTACAGTAAGGGAAAAAAAGTATTTGAAACCCTGCTGATTTTGTACGTTTGCCCACTGACAAAGAAATGATCAGTCTACAATTTTAATGGTAGGTTTCTTTGAACAGTGAGAGACAGAATAACAACAACAAAAATCCAGAAAAACGCATGTCAAAAATGTTATTAATTGATTTGCATTTTAATGAGGGAATGTTATGTGTGATGATTCTGAGACGCTATACAAATTCGACAATCACAAGACCTCTTAAAGATCGGACCCTTTTTTAAAAACATTTCCGCCTAAAATTACATACCCAAATCGAACTGCCTGTAACTCAGGACCTGAAGCAAGGCTATGCATATTCTTGATACCATTTTGAAAGGAAACATTTAGAAGTTTGTGGAAATGTGAAATGAATGTAGGAGAATTTAACACATTAGATCTGGTAAAAGATAATACAAACAAACATTTTTTTGTTTAAAAGGCCATACATTGAGATAGGATTCTAGGTGTAATTTTGGCGTTGTACACAAGATGGCAGTAGTGTGTGTGCAACGTTTCAGACCTATCCAGTGAAGAATTACATCACTACACAATATTTTGTATCAAGTCTGCCCTGAGTTTGACCAAATGTGCCAAATTGGTCAATTTATACATTTTCAAGTACAAAACTATAGAGAACATCCAAAAATACTAAGGGGGGTCTACTGTAAATTGAACACTGCAGTTAGATTAACAATCATTTAAGCTTCCTGCCCATATAAGACATGTTTATGTCTCGGAAAGTTGGCTGTTGTTTACAATGTCATTCTAGTCACATTATTGCATATTAAGCAACAACTGTCCCAGTTTAGGGACTGATCCCGTAGAGGTTAAAATGGTACGTCAAGGGAACAGTAGGCTACTGTTCAGATTGGTTAAATGGATGGAATAATAGCCTAACTGAAATCTGGATACTGAATGTAGGTTTATAACCTTTCACATAACCTAATATAATATTAACTCTTGCAGAATTGAGCATTCCTTGCAGTACAATTATACACCAAATGTTAATTTTGACTCTGGAACAGGAGTGAAGAAATATATTATTGATTTATTTCAGCATCTTGAGAGAATGAAACCGAATGAAATCGGTTAGTGACTGTAAAGATGCTATCTTTATCAGTATCATAAAAGCGGATACTATTTCAACCACATCAAAAATGCATCCAAGCCGAACTGAAGTCTTATCAGCAACATGTTGGGTCTATTTAACAGCTTTTACTTTTCTTAAAACCGGTCAAACTGATTTAGCGCGGGAAATCTTTCCAGTTTTTTGTTGTTTTGTTATTGCATTTTCTCCCTGGTCCATAAACGTTTTTGCTCCACTAGAGAAGCAGAGATGAAAGAGAAAACAAACTTTACCGACGTCAACTAGATTGAAGCATTCATTCTATCAATTTATGACATTATTCTGGCCACCAACTGTTTTATTTAGTCTTCTAGGGCAACAAGTAATGACAGAAGAGAAGCTGTATGTGTCTAATTATAGACAAGTTGACTAACTACCAAAACGTCTGAAAATATAAGCAGAAACGTAGGACTATCTAAAAAGGCCTGTCAAAAGATTATTCTTCCTCTGACTGTACAGTGCATTTTCTATATTTGTGGGTTAGGGTTTTTCATATATAGTCGGGCGTTTGCAGGTGGGTTATTAGAAATTGCGGGCGGATGCGGGTGTACAAACAGCTGACCTGCGCATCACTAGTGTGTGTGTGTATTTGTGCTTCTTTTGCCCCTGCTGCATGTATGATTCTTGTAACTCTCTCTCTCTCTCAGCGATGGAATCCCAAGGATAACTTCTCGGATCACTTGTTGCCGAGCGACCGCTGGCATTGGAGTGACATCACAGGGCTGGAACACCAACCCCTGGATAGTTTCCTTCTTCCCTCCACCAACTGGGAGTGGGAGGGGGACTGGTACATCGACGAGAACTTTGGAGGAGAACCCACAGAGAAAGGAGTGAGTGTCTGTCGTTCTTCGCTATTTTTCTCACACTCTCACTCTCTCTTTCTCTCTGTCTTTTCGTTCTCTTTCTCTCTTGTCTCCCCATTTTAGACTTTCCCTCTGTTCTCACCTTATCTCTTTCCCTCTCTCTTTCCTTCCCTCCCTCTATGTCCTTGTCTTACCCTCACCTACGATGATTCATCTGTGAATGGATTTGTCTGCAGGGTTGGACCTATGCCTTGGACTTCCCTGCCACCTACACCAAAGACAAGAAGTGGAACTCGTGTGTCCGTCGCAGGCGATGGATCCGCTACAGGAGGTACAAGGCCACAGACACCTGGGCCAAGGTGTGTATTTGGAGAAATATAATCACCTACCACAACTAGGATGTAACTGTATGCCTCTGCTGTGAATGCTTTCTTTGTGTACTGAACTGTACTCATCATGTACTGTAGGTTTGTTTAGGCCTGTGTGTGTGTTGACCCGTATCTCTCTGTGTTACCAGATCCCATCTGAGGGTCACAGTGGTCCCCTGCCAGACCCCTTTAATGACATCAGCTGTGGGGGCTGGGAGATCAATGAGGAGCCCAGGGGGAGGCTGTCTCTGTGGGCTGTCTCTCTACAGGGCAAGGTATTACACACGCACACACATAAATGCACACACACACAAACACACTAATACATGCACACACACATGAATGGCATGGACACACGCGCACACACAGCTCAGAGGAGGAGGTCATATCTCCAGAGATCACAAAACACACACATACAACACAAATGTATTCGTAAACGAACAAATCAATTTGATTGACTAATTGCCTGTGTGTGTTTGATCTGGGTCATTAGGTGTGGTTTCGTGAGGGTATCCACCACCACAGCCCAGAGGGGGAAGGCTGGGAAGAGGTGTCTCTGCCTGGGGAGGTAGTGCAGATCAGCTGTGGTCCAGGGGACCTGGTTTGGGCTGTGCTCTGGGAAGGACAACTCATCGTCAGGGAGGGCATCACCAGAGACTGCCCACAAGGTGGCTGGTTAACAGAGGAAGTGTGTGTGTGTGTGTGTGTGTGTGTATTCGTGTTAGAGGGAGAGAGAGCGAGATGGAGAGAGAGACATAGAGAATGAGAGACCGCATGTTTGTGTCTGTTTGTGTGTGTGCAAGGGAGAGAGAGAGAGAGAGAGAGAACCTGAGATTGTGTCTAATGGTGTCTTTCCTCCTTTTCTCTCTCTACCAGGCTCGTCCTGGGTGGTGGTGGACTCTCCCAACCCAGAGGCCGGGGCCATCCACGTAGCTGTGGGGGACAACGTAGTCTGGGCCGTCACCAAGGACAACAAAGTAAGACTACATGAAACACTCTCATGTATGCTCTCTAACGCTTCCCTTGTCAGCAGTATGTTCCTGATGATTATCTCTCTGTGTCTGTCAGGTATGGTTCAGGCGTGGCATCAACTCCCATAACCCATGTGGTTCAGGCTGGATCGGGATGGTCGGGGAGATGGTCATGGTCAACGTGGGCCTCAACGACCAGGTAAGGATTTGATCAATGTTTATTAACAGACCTTCTAATAGATTGTCAGGTAAGTTCTCTGAATGTGGTTTATAAAGATTCACTTGTCGCTGTCCATAGTGCTGAAACATGTTTGGTCGGGCATTCTACACAGGTCAATGTATGTTTGTTCTGACTCTGTCCAGGTGTGGGGTATCAGCTGTGTGGACCGGGCAGTGTATTTCCGTCAGGGTGTGACCTCCAGTGAGTTGAGTGGTAAAGCCTGGAAGGCTGTCAACGTGCCCCGAGACGGAGACATCAGGTCCCACTCCTCCGCCAGCATTAGCAGTCTGCACAGGTGGACATGGACACGGAATACTGTGACACATTTCCAATGCTTGGGCAATCTCATCTCCATAAAACAATTAGCCAAACAGTCTGCTAGCTGGGTGCTCTGCGTAATACTAATATCTCTCTCTCTCTCTCTCTCCCTGTCCCACAGTGCTGGTTGTTTCTTTAGTGGTGAGGTACAAGCCCAGTCTGTGATGAGTGAAGACTTGGACACAGAGGGCGGTCCACAGAGGGCGGTCCTAGAAGTAGGGGCATGCCCCTCCTCTCCTCCCCCCGAGCCCCCTCCCATCGACCCCGACGTCCCCAAACCACGCATCCCTAAGGTCACCAGCGACAGCTTCATCTCTGAGATGCTCTCCGACCGTGAGGTCAAACAGGAGGGGGCCACCGCTGCCACCACTGCCAGTCCCTCTATCCCAGAAGAGGAAGTCGCTCTTGGGGAACCAGAGGCCAAGTGTCCCCCTCCGGCTCTGGTTCTCTCCCCCAGCCTGTCTGGAGGGCTTGGGGACCCCCAGTGGAGTAACGTGGACTTGGAAGAGACCCAGACTCACCTGGCTGTGGGGCCTGCCGTGGTGAGAGGGGACTCGGCTGACACCTGTAGTCTGTCCTCGGTGGCCACCTACACCCTGTGTCAGGGGGAGCCGTATGGGGCAGATGAACACCCGCTCTGGGCATGGGTCAGTGGAGGAGGCTGTGGTGTGAACTGTCACTCCCAGCTCAACTGGTTCAACTCTGCCACAGGTGAGACACAGATACTGTAGATATTGTATTTCTCCTGTATATTAAAACAAGCCTAGGGATATGCAAAACCCCAGCTCCAACTCGCAATTAAACCAGAATACACACTTCTGCCTGATGTAACAGTGTCTGTCTGCTTTTTCCTTGTTGTTGTTGAGCCACTGGAGCGTTTCCTCACACGTTGTTGATAACGTTTGGACCGTTGTCTTATTGTCTCTCCCAGCCCTGGCATCATCAGTCCAGTCCATGAGTCTGTCCATCAGTCCAGCCCAGACAGCTGCCTGGCGGAAACAGATCTTTGAGCAGCTCAGCGAACGCTCTAAGAGAGAGATGGACCACTTTAAACACTACGAACAGGCCGTAGAACAGGTACCGACAACTTGAACGTTTACAAATGCCACTTTTTGGTTGCTTGCCTTGATTTAATGAGTTTGTTTATGACTTGTCCTTGTTGTATAGACGCTGATTAGTCTCCCTCCCTCCCCTCCTTCTCTCCCTCCCTCCCCCCCTCCGTCCCAGTCTGTGTGGGTGAAGAAAGGGGCCATGCAGTGGTGGAGGGACTGGAAGCCCCATAAGTGGGTGGACGTGAGGTTTGCCCTGGAGCAGTTCTCAGGACCAGAGGGAAACCAGGATGGTATTCTCTTCCTCTACTACAACTTCAACGAGGAGAAGAAGGTGAGGGGAGGGCCACAGTGCCTGTGTGTGGGTGTTTTCTGTGATGAGTTATTTAGTCCTTGTTTTCTCCTCCTCTCCTCCCTCTCTCCAGTACCTGCATGCATTCATCAACGAGGTGACTATCTTGGTGCCGGTGCTGAATGACTCCAAACACACGTTTGCCGTCTACACAGCAGAGAGGACCAAACAGAGGTGGCCTATCAGACTGGCTGCTGCCACTGAGGTGGAGATGCACGACTGGGTAGGTTATATGATCACTGTCTTCCATCTGAACCTGTCACAAAGTACAGTGCTCCATTTTCACAGAATATCATATGTTTTATTCATAAGCAAATGTCATGCTAAATGATGGATGGCGAAAGGGTTATGCCACAAAGAACCAGACAATCTTTTTAAATTAACCTTTTATGTAGTATGACTTTGCCTCTATGTAGGGCTTATGAAGACTTTATGTATGCTAAATACGTCCTTTATAAGTTGTAGTTTGGTAAAAGTGGGGCCTTAATGTCTTGACTATGTCTCTCTGTACCACCAGCTGGCCCTGCTGAGTGTGTCGTGCTGTGACTCCCGGGGGATCCAGGGTCCCCCCTCTAAACAAGCCATCTGGTCAGTCACCTGTAAAGGAGACATCTTCGTCTGTGAGCCTTCGCCTAGCCTGGAAGCCTGTCCCTACCCCACACCCTGCGACCAGATGTAAGACACGTCCTCTGGGCAGTTATCAATGCTTTATAAAGGCTTGGTAAATGAGACCTCTGAATACAAACCTGCAGTACATCGTGAATGAGTTATTTGTGGATAAATAGATGGATATTTATTGATCAGATATATGCACTTACAACTGAATAGTCTTAACTGATTAAACATTGGTTGACAGTCACTTTTCTTTCTTTTGTCTCTAACCACATGTTGCTCTGTCCTGTCTGCCCTGTCTGCCCTGTCTGTGTGTGTTTGCAGGTTCTGGCGTCAGGTGGGGGGCCACCTACGTCTGGTGGAGTGTAACAGTCTGGGGGTGGTTTGGGGGGTAGGCTACGACCACACTGCCTGGGTCTACACTGGCTATGGAGGGGGATTCTTCCAGGGTAAACGCCAATATATACCAAACATAAACCTACTGGACTGGACTTAAAGCATATACCAAACATAAACCTACTGGACTGGACTTAAAGCATATACCAAACATAAACCTACTGGACTGGACTTAAAGCATATACCAAACATAAACCTACTGGACTGGACTTAAAGCATATACCAAACATAAAC
This sequence comes from Oncorhynchus clarkii lewisi, assembly GCF_045791955.1. Classification (NCBI taxonomy): domain Eukaryota; kingdom Metazoa; phylum Chordata; class Actinopteri; order Salmoniformes; family Salmonidae; genus Oncorhynchus; species Oncorhynchus clarkii. The sequence continues at coordinate 65,417,148 of NC_092166.1, forward strand.
CTACTGGACTGGACTTAAAGCATATACCAAACATAAACCTACTGGACTGGACTTAAAGCATATACCAAACATAAACCTACTGGACTGGACTTAAAGCATATGCCAAACATGACCAAGTACTGTATAGCCACTAACGGGGAAACCAAACTGGCAACGTCACGTGTGCGAGCATTGGAAAATAAATGATTTACCAAGCTAGCTTAATGTCCATGAATATTTCTTTTAAGTGTTGAACAGTCCCCAAATTGATAAAGTTGGTTCACATTTAGATTTGTTATTTTTACTTGTGTGTCATGATCGCGTCTGGTGGGGATAGACAAAATCAACATGCTCGCGGACATAAGTGCAGGGCCAGTTTGGTCAGGGTGAAAGGGTATTTATCAGCTCTACTTGATCTCAGCCCCTGACTATAACCTCTCTCTTGTCTTTGTCAGGTCTGGCCAGCAGCACAGATAACATCTTCACCCAGACAGATGTGAAGTGTGTCTACATCTATGAGAACCAGAGGTGGAACCCAGTCACAGGTTACACCAACAGAGGCCTCCCAACAGACCGTTACATGTGGAGTGATGCAACAGGACTGCAGGAGTGTACCAAGGCCAACGCCAAACCTCCATCCCCTCACTGGACATGGGTGGGTACCACTAGCAGGACAAAATATGTCCATTTCACCCTCAATAGAGCGCAATAGTAATGACAACTCTTTTGTAGGCACTAACTCTGCCATGGCTCGTTGGTCAAAGCCTATGGGGAAATGAATGGGGCTTTTGTAGGAGTTTTGGATAAATAGAAAAAATAAGGTCTGTGGTTATCAGCCAATGTCAGCCTTTTTTTTCTTTCATTTCTGTAATCAAAACAAGCACATTAAAGGCTTCATAATTCATAAAGGTCATGGAGTACAAGCTGGCGAGCTCTATGGACAATGTCACATTTGAACTTAAACATCCACACAGTAGCAGTAGATGTTCAAAACGGTCCTACAAACAACGCTTGTTATCATGACACAAGGCGAGACCCAGGCAGATGGTTGGAGTCTTACAATATTTATTAATCCAGTAGGGGAAGGCAGGAGACTGGTCGTGGTCAGGCAAAAGGGGCAAAACCAGTTCAGAGTCCAAAAGGTACCGAAGGGCAGGCAGAATCAAGGTCAGGGCAGGCAGGATTATCAGGCAGGTGGGAAAGAAGTCCAGAGTCAGGCAGGAGTCAAAACCGGGAGGACTAGCAAAAAGAGAATAGCAAAAGGACTATGGGAAAAACACTCTGGTTGACTTGACTAACATACTAGACGAACTGCTCTGTCTCTTATCAGGTAGCAGACTGGACCATTGACTATGGGATCTCCGGGGGGACAGACCGAGAGGGTTGGCAATACGCAGCTGATTTCCCAAGGTGAGTGTACCTAACCCTCCCCAATACATATTCATTGGTCTATCTATCACATCAAGCTGAATCTTTTCCCAGCTAGGAAAGCATCCAGAATATTTGTTTACGTCACTGTCGTGTGTTTTCTCTCCACTCTGTATGTACTCTTCCAGGTCGTATCATGGCCACAAGACCTTGAAGGACTTTGTTCGTCGTAGACGATGGGCCAGGTACTGTACCTTACTACACAACAATGGCTCTGTTCCCTCATCACTGTTTCTTTAGTCAGCACACAATAATAATAATATATAGCGCTTTTCATTGCAAAGAGAATCTCAAAGACGCCGTAAAACCAAACAAAACAAACGTGGAGATCTGGCAGGTCTTGGGCGATGGTCATCCGTAGCGTCAGATGACGAGGTGTTGTTGAGCAGGGTAGTTCGGAAAGGCTGGGCAGTACTTCAGAGGATGGAGCTTTGATGGCACAGAGAGGGAGCAGCGTTAATCAGTTACTTAGACAAGCACGGTGCTGTTCATCAGGCACCTCATTCGTTGTGTACTTCTCCTCCTCTGTAGGTAGGCTGGATAGTCCACTACTGAAGTGTAGCACCCACCTAGGTGATACAATGGTCTGGTCTGCCTCATTCTGCCGACTCAGTACTCTGTTTAAACAACCCTGAGTTTGCGCTCTAGGTAGAAAAATGTCCCGTAAGCACATATCTAGGATCAGCTTTACTCTACCTAAATCCTAACCTTCAACATTGAGGGAAACACAATAACTGACCTTAGATTAGCTCTAGGACACAGTTCTTCAACCCTGGTCTTGGGGACCTACAGGAAGTGCATGTTTTTGCTCCACCCTACTACCAACACACCTAATTAACTAGTGGTACACTGGTCTAGTTGCGACTTATCTCCTATTTTAACAACCCTTGTAAACTACATGGTCAAAAGTATGTGGACACCTGCTCGTCGAACATCTCATTCCAAAATCATGGGCATTGATATGGAGTTGGTCCCCCTTTTGCTGCTATAACAGCCTTCACTCTTCTGGGAAGGCTTTCTGCTAGATGTTGGAACATTGCTGCAGGGACTTGCTTCCACTCAGCATTAGTGATGTCGGGCACTGATGCTGGGCAATTAGGCCTGGCTCGCAGTCTGCATTTCAATTCATCCCAAAGGTGTGCGATGGGGTTGAGGTCAAAGCTCTGTGCAGGACAGTTAAGTTCTTCCACACCAATCTCAACAAACTATTTATGTTTGGACACAGCTTTGTGCACGGGGGCATTGTCAAGCTGTATCAAGAAAGGGCCTTCCCCAAACTGGGCTCCCGATTGGTGCCGCAGTCTACGGCATTGCATCGCAGTGCTAGAGGCATCACTACAGACCCTGGTTCGATTCCAGGCTGAATCACAACCAGCCATGATTGGGAGTCCCATAGGGCGCCACACAATTGGCCCATTGTCGTCCAGGTTTGGCCGGTGTAGGCCGTCAATGTAAATAATAATTTGTTCTTAACTGAATTGCCTAGTTAAAGGTTAAGTAAAAACTTTTGCCACAAAGTTGGAAGCACAGAATCATCTAGAATGCTGTAGCTTTAAGATTTCCCTTCACTGGAAATAAGGAGCCTAGCCGGAACCATGAAAACCGCTCCAGACCATTATCCTGCTCCACCAAACTTTACAGTTGGCACTATGCATTCGGGCAGCTAGGCCGACTGGGCCAATTGTGTGGCGCCCTATGGGACTCCCAATCACGGTTCTCCTGGCATCCGCCAAACCCAGATTTGTCTGTCGGACTGCCAGATGGTGAAGCGTGATTCATCACTCCAGAGAACGCGTTTCCACTGCTCCAGAGTCCAGTGGTGGCGAGCTTTACACCCCTCCAGCCAATGATTGTGCATGTTGATCTTAGGCTTGTGTGTGGCTGCTCGGCTATGGAAACCCATTTCATGAATCTCCTGACGAACAGTTCTTGTTCTGACGTTGCTTCCAGAGGCAGTTTGGAACTCGGTAGCTACGCGGTTCAGCAATCAGTAGTCCTGTTCTGTGAGCTTGTGTGACCTACCACTTTGCGGCTGAGCAGTTGTTGATCCTAGACGTTTGTACTTCACAATAACAGCACTTACAGTTGACCGGCAGCTCTAGCAGGTCAGGAACGTAACTTAATCGTTCTACTGCCAATGTTTGTCTATGGAGATTGCATGGCCGTTTGCTCGATTTTATACACCTGTCAGCAACGGGTGTGGCTGAAAAAGCCGAATCCACTCATTTGAAGGGCTGTCCACATACTTTTGTGTGTGTGTATATATTGTGTATTTCCTCTGACAGGAAGTGTAAACTGACGACCACAGGGCCGTGGCAGGAAGTCCCACCCATCCCGTTGAGTGACGTGACCATCGTCCTGTGTGGAGCTCAGAGCAGTGTTGAGCCGATCCCTCTGTGGGCCATCAGTAACAAGGGAGACGTGCTCTGTAGACTGGGGGTCACCCTACTGACTCCTGCCGTGAGTCTCACACACACACACACACACACACACACAATATGTAAACACACATGTTCACTGTGAATACGCACACATTGTATTTGATAACCGAAGTGGTTGTGTGTGTTCCTAGGGGACGTCATGGCTTCACGTGGGCACAGACCAGCCTTTTAAGTCTATATCCATCGGTGGGGCCAACCAGGTGTGGGCCATTGCCAGGGATGGATCTGCCTTCTACAGGGGCTCTGTGTCCTCAGAGAGCCCTGCAGGTCAGCCAGAGAACCACGCAGAACCCACACACTCTGACAAAACCCAGGGTTCTCCCTTCAGTCTTACTGCTAATCAACAGTTCAGTCAGTCACTCAAATGTATTTCTAAAGCTGTTTTTACATCAGCAGTTGTCACAAAGTGCTTTACAGTAATACTGTGGCTCAATTTTTCCTTTCTGGAGGAGCTTACCTCTCTGGGCTCTGGTTCATATCACAGAGATGCACCTTATGATGAAAGTAGACTAACCACTGGCTGTTTAATGTACTATTGCCCCCTGCAGGAGATTGCTGGTACCACATCCCCTGTCCTGAAAGACAGAAGCTCCAACAGGTGTCTGTAGGGAGAACATCGGTCTACACTGTGGATCAAAATGGTACAACAGAAAATAATTTCATGACTTACTATGACACTTGTCTTTATTATCAGCTGTCTATTAGTTGTGCCATCGCAATGATTTATTTTTGTCATGATTTTAATGCTGTGCTCTCCATCCAGGTAACCTGTGGTTCAGACAGGGCCTGACTCCCAGCTACCCTCAGGGATCATCATGGGAACACATCTGCAACAATGTACGCAAGGTCTCCGTAGGACCTCTAGACCAGGTGAGCAGAACCTACAATCTAAAACCAGGGTGGTTGTCGTCGGCAATAATGAATCATAAAGACTTTCTCTTTTCTCAAAATTCAACGCTCTTGACTTTGCACTGTGTTGAGTAACTCAACCTTTCTCGTTGTGTTTGTGTAGGTGTGGATCATAGCTGACAAGGTGCAAGGCAGCCACAGTCTGAGCTGTGGGACAGTCTGCCACCGTCTGGGGGTTCAGCCCATGGAGCCAAAGGGACAGTCGTGGGACTACGGCATCGGGGTGAGACTCTTTAACCTTACCTCTAACCCTGACCCTAACCCATCAACATGCTTCTGAGACACCAATGACTTTGAAGGTTTTCTTGGTGGGGGGGCTGTCTGACTTTCTCTCTACGTCTGTTATCTTTCTCTCTCTCTCTCTCTCTTCCGCTCTTCCTCTCGCTCTCCTCAGGGTGGCTGGGACCACATCACTGTGAGAGGGAACTCCATTGAGGCTCCTCGTGTCCGTATGCCCTCCCTGACACCCTCCCTCACCTCCTCCCTAACGGACCCCCTCCGCCCCCCTCCACTCCGCAGCCTGCTCCCTGTCATGATCACGGAGATGGAGAACGGGAACGCTGTCAGATGTTAAACACACACACCTACAGTACTTGCTAGTGGACACTATCTCTGTTCTGTCTTCAGCCCAACTCTCTCTTCAGATACGCCACAATGCAACTACCCCACCATCCACACTGTACTGTAGCTCCAGCCTCAGCTCTTCTGACCTATCACCTGGCTGTGTTAAAAGACCTTTGAACCCTATCTCTGCGCCCTCAACTTGACTCAGCCAATCACCTTTTCTCTTTACAGCTAGCAGATCATGTTCAGTATTTCCCACATAGAGCACTAATGTCGTTTTTAAACTGTGTCACTGAGCCTTTGAACATTGCGCTATTGTAATTTAAAGGTTAACTCAGCTAAAAGACATTGCCACGAGCAGCACCGCAAATATTCAGATGAGCGAGATGCAAGTCACACACAGTATCTGCACATGTACACAGGATCGCTTCACGCTGTTGGAGCGGTAGGTACGGTTCGCTTCACGTTGGTAGAGAGTGGTAGGTACGGATCGCTTCACGCTGTTAGAGCGGTAGGTACGTTTCGCTTCACGTTGGTAGAGAGCGGTAGGTACGGATCGCTTCACGCTGTTAGAGCGGTAGGTACGGTTCGCTTCACGTTGGTAGAGAGTGGTAGGTACGGGACCAAAACAAAGGAAATTGACCCACTATGCTGTTTACTTTCTGCATCTACTTCATATATGAGTCTACGTTTAAATCTGTGCTCTTAAGATAACTTTGTTTTACTTATGGTTTTTGTTTGGTTGAATGTTTTTTATGTGTGTGTTTGGTGTGTACGGTATTATGTGAGTAGATTTTTTTTAATGTTATGTTGGTAATTGATTTATCTTTTTAAAATAATATATGTGTTTTGGGGATGTATTCAATGTGATTGGGGCGAGGTTAAGATGGGTAAGAAAGCATCACTGTCGGCCCAATTATTTGTGACTTATTATAAAAAGTCTGTATCAGGAAGTTACAGTACTTACTACTTTGTACCTGCTGGCAACAGGTCGAGATTCTACTGGAGTCGCACCAAAAACAAGAAGGATTTATTTAAAGAGAACTTTTGTTATTAACGTTTGATAACACATGATGCTTTTACAGTTCTAGGCCTTCCCCCTGAATGGTTTGTATCTGTGATGGCCACAGTGAAGAGTTTGTTGGCCCATGTATTTTTGACAGCACTCGAAAAGAAAGTATATATTCTTCTTTTCATTAAAAATTTGCAATGTGTAGTTCTACACTGGACCAAAGTGTGAATTGCTTGGAAAGTGATGACTTTACGGGGCTTTAAAGTTTATCTGTTTATTTCTCAGGAAAATAAGAGTTCTCCTAAACGCTATTATTGGCATGTTTTTGACCTTCTACGATTGTAGCAGTAATGACTGACAGGCAACACACGTGAAAGGTTTGGTGGAAAGAACAAATAAAATATTTTTGTTATAAATCTGTATATGAGTTTAGTATAAATGTTTTAATGGGGATATTTCAAGGTTGGTTATTGTACGTTGGTATATAAAAAGGTAAAATATTAGTCCTATGAACTATTATCCATAAACCACAAAAGCTGAAACTAGCACATTTGGGCATTAATTGATTTTACTTCTCTACATGGAAACCATAAGCCAATAGCTATCACTGATATACTGGAACTACAAATAATTGATTGTACAGAAAACTGTCTGTGAAAACTCTCACTTTATCTTCCTATGGCAGTTCCTAATACAAAGAGGGCGTTTTTTGATAATGTTTCACTTACTACTGTTTAGGCTTCATCCTAAAGGAGCGGCACATGCTTGTCATGCTGTGGTGTACCCCTTCACCTTCCAAGCTTTAAGTGTTAGGTCTAGAGGAGGACTTGTCCGTTTAAAAAATGATTCCATTGTTTTTATTGATTATAATGTCAATTAAAATAATATAATCAGGTACTATTCTAAACCCAACAAGGCTGTTATTGATGTGTATATTTCTTCCTTCCAATAGTGTGCATGGTCAATGTCCTCTCAATAAATGGGATTATTGATAAGGAAGATTATTGTATTTTTTTTATTCTCATGATCCAAAACTCTCATGATCCAAAACTCTCATGATCCAAAACTCTCATGATCCAAGACTCTCATGATCCAAAACTCTCATGATCCAAAACTCTCATGATCCAAGACTCGGAACTCAAGGCTACAAAGATATTACAGTATAATTCAAACACACATTGTAAGAGCAACATAAATATGTCTTCATTATCAAATTCACCTGTTACACACACACACACCACTATTTTTATATAATAACCCAGACGCTTTTATCCAAAGTGACTTACTGTCATGCATCCATACATTTTTAATACACGTGTTCCCGGGAATCGAACCCACTATCCTGCTGTTGAAAGGACCCTTTTACAGCTCTGTAAATACACTTGCAAGATACCATTGCAGTTTGGAGATGGGTCATAAAGAGCACTTGGTCAACACATCAATTCTGACATGTACAAATATATATCTCTGCAGAGCCTGTGGGTCTAGTGGTAACTGCCGGCTTCCCCACCAAAGGCATGGGTTCAATTCCCTGCTTCAGCCCTTCAAACTGTTTTTCCCACATGTATACATATATCTACAGTCATAACGATTCGCACTTCATTTAAATGATGGTGTGTTTTTCGTTTCCTTACTTAAAGAGTACAGTATTTGACTAAAGTCTGTACAACCAGTCTATTTAAGCATATCCTTGTCCTGTATGTGACTGTTGTGTCCAGAGGCAGTGCTCAGCAGGGAAAACCAAACGTTGGTCCTAAAAGGTTGAAAACAAGTCTTCATCTACAGCAGGGGTGGCCTGTCCTATCTACACAGCTTGTGGCCCCTGAGGGCCACAGTGTATGCTGGTTTTTAGTTTGAGAATGAACTATACTTTGACAATCAGTTATTTTACATTGTTGACCAATTAACTACAGTAATCAGCAGTTAGAAAAAATGTATGAAAATAAAAGACAATGAAATGAAACAGATTAAATAAAATGGCGCTGAATTGTTCTTTGACATTGGTCGGTCAGAAGTCGGTCCACTCTTGGTTCTCACCACCAATCAGAGTCAAAATCCAAGTGATATGTTTTATCATGGTCCTCTGGGTATTCTGTCTGTCACTATTCATGCTAGGCCTATGTCTAGACTGGCAAAGTCCACAGGTGCTTTGCTTCAGCCAGCCAGAGGTGGGAGGATGCTGTCTGTGTCTTCACTTAGACTCCACCATTATGTTCTCTTAGAATTAATGTCAAGGGTATGGTGCTAAGAATCACCTCCCACCACTGTCTAATAGAGTTACTGAGTCAAGTTCTTGTATGCTCCATTTAGTGCATGGTGATGTCAGGTATGTCACTATAGCTCACTAGCTTGGTGGAGTATAAGGCTGCATCTCAGATTACACTCTTTCCCCATACAGTGTACTACTTTCGGTCATAAGTACAGTAGCAGTGCACAATATGGGAGATAGTGTCAGTTGAGATTCGCTCCCCAAGTCAAGCATGAATGCTCCAACCCTTCGGCTGTTGAGTTAGCACCTGCTAGCTGTTAGCTTTCCTGGCTAAAGCTGTGAATCTGGGTGAGGAACTGAGACAGGCTCTCCTCCCCATCCTCCTCCAGGTGCTGCTGGTAACACTGGAGCAGTCTGGCAGCGCTAGCCTCTGTCGGTGTCTCCCCGGGGGGCAGGCGGGCGCTGGACATCCCCAGGATGATGGTGGTCAGGGACTTGATGTAGTTCTCTGCCAGCGTCAGCGTCTCGATCTTGGAGAGCTTCTTATCCATTTTGACATGCGGGATGGCCTCTCTGAGGGCCTGGAAAGCGTTGTTAAGTTTGTGCATGCGCTGGCGCTCTCGCTCGTTGCTCTCCAGCCGCCGGACGTTGCGTTCTTTGTTGCTGTTGTGAGACCGTTGGCGTCTGTGGGGGTTGTGGGTGGCACCCCCTCCTCCTCTACCTTGCTCGCGGTCCCCGCCCCTCAGGACCCCCCTCCAGGAGCCTCCGATATGGACCGAAGCCTCAGAGCCCTCCTGTTCGCTAGAGCCTGGTTCACTGGTGTCACTGGTCTCTGGTTCGGGGTCTGGCTCAGTCCAGGGTTTTCTGGATGACTTAGCGGCCTTCCCTTTAGACTTCATCCTTCAGCCTGATTCAGTGACCCCTCTTCCTCACACTGTCAAAAGCATTGAAAGATAAGAAAAACAACAACTGGTTATAGAAAGGGCTTGTCATGGAAGAAATAAGCAAACAGGGGGCAGGGCCTTTACCCTGAAGGCTACAGTGTTACAGTTGAGTTTAAACACTCAAGTTGGAATACCTGGCTTTTTGAGCACCATTTTATTCCCTTCCAATCTCCTGGCTTAGACTTTAGTTTTTATTATTATTCATAAAAAACACTAGAAATTGGCAACCCAATGAAGTTATAAATGCTGATTACACTGTAATTACATTGTAATTAGCTAATGGAACTAATCCTGCTGTTTACGATCCATAAGCATTTTACTGTACCGTTTACATCCTGTATCCTGACGAATAAGCTTAGATTGATGAGGAATAATGAGGAATACCTGCATAATGCTATTTTACAGTAAGACAGAAATATGGCCCTTTTATCATTGTTTTTATTCGCAGTTTAAAATTAAGATTTAAGAAACACAGCATCTATCTAATCAGCCAGTGTGTGAAAACACCATAATGTTGGTTGTGTAATCTCCACCTCTCTTATCCTGCTGCAGGCTACCCAAGGCTCCAGATAATACCCGACTCAAGGTTACTCTCTTATAACAAACGAGCCAGAAAAGAACAGCACACGTTTGGTAGAGAGATTTTCCCTGTGTATGCCATCTCATCATTTAAAAAAAACCTCTTAAGGATCTACGGGATCGGTGTCCCTATACCCGGGCGGTTGTTGCTAACCTGCGCTAATTTGACTAGAATGATGTAAGTAACAGCAAACTTTCCAGGACATAGACATGTCTTATATGGGCAGAAAGCTTACATTCTTGTTCATCTAACTGCACTGTCCAATTTACAGTAGTTATTACAGTGAAAAAATACCATGTTATTGTTTGAGGACAGTGCACAACTACAAAACTGATCACGGCAACTGGTTTGATACATTCACCTCTGAAGGAAAATAACGTTCTTAGATTCAGAAATCTTGCTCTGATTTGTCATCCTCAGGGTCCCATAGATAAAATATAGCAACGTTTTGTTTGATAAAATACATGTTTATATTCAAATGTAGGAACTGGGTTCTACAGTTTGAACCCCTGCTGTCTATACTGTTATGCTTCATCAGATGCTATTCATGTACCATGGTAACAGGTGAATACACTAATAATAATACATGGGACTTATATAGCACCTTTCAAGGACTCAACGTTTTTTTTACTGCAAGTGGCTGTTCTGCTATACTACACCAGCAAACTCAACAAATAATAAGTATTAATATGTATATCAGCCTAATCGAAGTGTAGATTACAACATATATTAAAGTGTTCGACCTTGCAACAATGCTGGGATTATTACTAATGCGACTTGGCGCATCCAATGGCAATGTCTGCGTTAGGGAGCCGTCTGCTGATTTGACAGCTCCAACGCAGTTACACCTCTGACATCCCTTAAATAAAAACAATGAAACTGATATGCAGTTGCCAGTTATCACAAGTTAAGGCAGAACTGATTGAATCTAGCCCTAAATTAACACATATTTCCAGTGCATTTTTAAGGCATGTCATATTGAACTCAGTGTATCAATATAATAAAGCCTATTTTATATTAGCATTTAAACGTATACATTTGACCTTTTTCTGAAGTTATTATCTTAGTTCTGAACCCAGTACCAGGACATTTTAGCCAAAAACCTGCTTGGCTCTGCCAGGAGGCTGAAACTTGGCCTCAAGTGGATCTTCCAGCAAGACAATAACCCCAAGCACCCATCAAAATCCACAAAGAAATTATTAATTGACCACAAAGTCTCCGGACTTGAACCCCATTGAAAACCTGTGGTTTGAATTGAAGAAGGCAGTCCATACGGGCAGACGAAGGATATCAAGGATCTGGAAAGATTCTGTAAGGAGGAAAGGTCTTAAATTCCTCACACTGTGTTCTCCAATCTCATAAAACATATTAGAAAAAGGCTCAGGACCATCATCCTTGCAAGATGAGGTATTAAAAGGTATTGAAAACATGGGTGTCAATCTTTTTTTTTTTTTAATATTACTTGTTCATAAAAAAAAATATTTCTCTGAGCAATTGTATTAGTATAAAATAATAGAATTTCATTTTTTTTTGCATACAATTTGTATGATTTATTTCATACATTATTTTTTTGCTAATCTTTATCAAGAGTGCCAATCATTTTGAACCTGATTGTATGTTTAGATGCATGGAGAATGTTCTACAAGTCAATAATACACTTATTAAAAGAGAGGTGGCAAGTATATTTACTTTAGGGCCTCGAAACCCATTCTTTGTCAATAATTGGATTTAAACAAAACTTTTTAGGCTTGTAGAGACACTAATCAAGCATTAGCATTGTTACTTTGTTTCCCGGTCTCCCCTACTGTATGAATAAATGTTGTGACTCTCTCATACTCTCTTTCTCCCACGCTCACCAATCATTGACATAAAGTAAATAGTTAGCCTTCATCAAGTTGAGGAAAACAGTGAACATCTTAAATTAATACAACTTCATTGGATTTCAATAAAGAGAAAAGGAATAGACAACAAATTGACATGTTAGTTACCTTTAAAAATGAAAGTAAGATGCCTGTGTATGTAGAAGAATAGTTTTCACCGTGAAACATCAATAATATCCTCAGAATTAAAGTTTCGGTTGAGTGGAAGAAGCGTCTGTCGTTCTGCTCCAAGGATGAAAGATAACTGTCGCATGTGAGGTACCTGTCGCTGCTGTAATGTACACGTTGCGCTCGCTTAGCCAATGGGAGTGCGCTCAGACTCCGGACGTGGTCATCTGTGCCCGTGCGTAGCCAAAAGCCTCGTTTACATCTGAGGCTATGAAGCTAACATGCTTCATTTGTCCTGGTCTTATCAACATTCTGATTGTGCCCACATTGAAGCCTTTGCAGCTACACCAGAGGAGGCTGGTCGGAGGAGCTATAGGAGGACCGGCTCATTGTAATGGCTGGAATGGAATAGTTGGGAACAGTATCAAACACATCAAATATATGGAAACTACAAGTTTGACACATTCCATTTATTCTATTCCAGCCATTATAGCTCCTCCCACTAGCCTCCTCTGATCGACACATGGTAGTAAAATGTATCTCTCTAGGTCCATCCACGGTCTCCGCATTGTGACCAGATATCCTGGTCCCTGTATGCAAATTATGCAAATTATTTGAAAGACCACTCCAGAGGTGGTCAGTAAGATTAAATGACAATCATATCAAAATGTGTATTTTAAAAGTCGACACCTGTCTTTAAAATGTGGGCACAATTAGATTTTGGACAAGATCAGGACAAATTAGGTTTTGTCTAGAAGGGATACAGCTTTTGTCACAATTTTCTTTTTGTAGCAGGTTTAGTAGAACCTATGCAGCAGTTTAGGAGAATGAACGTAGCAGGTTAGAAGAATCAGGTTAAGGTTAGGAAATGGGTTAGCTAAAACGCCCAAAAAATCTACTTTGAGGTCAATTTGACAAAAGCTGTACCGACAACATGACGCATGTTAGAGCCAAGTATAAACAGGGCTAAAACTATCAGCTTCATTGGTCAAAATCAACTGGAGGCTTCCCACATGTATCAGTCCACTCCTTGCACCCGCCCATTAATTTTCTGAATCCCTCCAAGTAGCTCATCAAAACACATTTATATCTTTTTGAAGTCGCTTTTAGTGTGTGCGTGACCTATTGTTGCAGCATGGTATTACTTATCACTGAGATACCGTTCACGATAGGCAAGGGGAAACAAATCAAATGAAGACTGTAGAAATGTTTTATTTTCAACATCAAGCTCTTATCAGTACAGTAGTTAGCTGATGAAAAACCTGATGAAAATGTTCTTACATTTTAAATATGCAGGCTGTCAAATACTTTATGAGTGAATCAAGAGATTCCCATTGTTGGAACCCATTTATTCAATGTAGGATTATCAGGTCACCATTGCTATGTTCTGATCATCAGAGCCCTCTGTTATTGTTAACACGTTGCGTAGGCTAATCCTTATTGGGAGACAGCCACAGCCCTGAAAGGTAAACAACTGACTCTTGGTGGTACAGTAGCCTGAAAAGGGATGGTTTATCACCCCTGCAGTTGGACCCTTAGTCAGGCCCATAGAATGTAAAGGGAGTATGTGTAGTGTTTACTAGTGGTGAAACAGCAAGGTCCCACTGTTGAGCTCTTCTGTTCTTCTGTTTATCTGGAGATTTGTCTTCCATCACATTGTCTTCCTTCAGCAAACACGCTGTTAGGCCTCCATCTCCTCATCCCCAGAGGCGGATACTGGGCTAAAACACAAGAAAGACAGACTTCTGTATGATATAGTGTAATGGTTCCACAAACATTTCTACCGGTATCTAAAGAGAATGTCAGACACAGGTGAGCAGCTCCCAGCAGCAAAATGTGCAGCGGTGAAGTCCTTGAGTATGTATGTGTGTGTGTGTGTGTGTGTATATGTGTGTGTGTGTGTGTGTGTGTGTGTGTGTGTGTGTGTGTGTGTGTGTGTGTGTGTGTGTGTGTGTGTGTGTGTGTGCGTGCGTGCGTGCGTATGTGTGTGTGAACACTAGTACTGGTCCTGCCAGGTTTCTTCTAATCAACCAAACCACACTTCAGGTTCTGCGGAACATTTCTTTCCGTTTGTTCAGTTTCTCCTCAGGACAACCATGTGTATTTAGTTTCACCCATGGGCTCTGGGCTCTTACCCATGGGCTCTGATAACTAATAACTACTGGGTATACTTTAAAATAAGTCAAGCAAACTCAGGTCTTACAAGCTGGACCAAATACTGTAACACACGCACACACAGGCACACGGATGCCGACATCCAAGCATGAACATGCGGATCAGAGTTGAGTGCCATCCTGTCTTGTCCTCCACCTATACTGGCCATAGAGCCGTCCACAGATGGACTCAAGGACACCCCTTAAAATAGCTAGACAAATAAAGGGCCCTCTCCTTTTCTTTCCCCCCTCTTTCTCTTCCACTTCCTTTCCTTCTCTCCTTCCCTTCGTCTTTCCCTTTTCATCACACCTCTCTGTTTAGAGTCTACACAAACCTTGCTTTTTCTTATTATAAAATAATAAAAACAGATCAATATTATCTATTTACTACACCACTTACTACCTTGTGTAATGATGAAGTCACTGTGTCTTAGAAGCCTATGGAATAGCCTTTTCACTTTTGTTTGGCCGGAGGCTGAATGTGGCACGAGAGCATGACCGGTGGCATTGATAAGACAGTAGTAAAACTAGACGTCTGTTGACTGGGCTGAACAATAGGCCTTTATGTTGACTGAGAAGAAGATAACATGCTTTCAACTCCAGCCAGAGCCACAGATCTGATATCTATTGCTTTCACTGTGGCCAGCTGTGCTGTTAGCTACTACACGGCCCAGGCTTATTGAGTCAGACAATGTACTGTCACAGAGCTTTGTGATATCAGTGTAACCAACCGACAGGTGGTTTGGAACTGTTGGAGAGAAGGAGAAAAAACTCTCCAGCTAGAAATCCATTAAATCATGAATCATATAAGGGTTGGGGAGAGGACTGGAGTGGAGAGAAATGAGGGGGGGGGGGAGAGGGAGAGAGGATAGGTCATTTTTTCCATGAGCCCAAGGCTCTCTGGGTGACAGAAAAACAAGTGTGCAGCCAACCACTTGCCTTACTGCTCCAGGTCAGCATCAGTGACGTGGGTGAGGACCAGACTAGAAGGTCTCAACTGTGAGCAGGCATGGGTGGATGGACAACTCCACCTCTGGTGTGAGGATGTGGAGGGCTGGTGGGGGGATGCGGAAAATATACTGGATTCTGATATTATTAGATGGTGATCGGCCATCTTGGTTTTGAGGGAGCTGTCCAAGAAGGAGAAGTCATCCTCCCATTCTAAACCATGACCTGTAGGGCAGTGTAAACACAACCACCATCAGATAGAGATGTCATCAGACAGATAGAGAGATCACCATCAGGAAAGAGAGATAAAGACATACCATTGTCCTTTAAGCAGACCCCTGAGGTTGCCATGTGAGGTAGATGGTTGACATAGCTGCAGGGCGGGATTGGGGATAGATCATTGGTCTCAGGTGTGTGTCTGTAAATTGGTATTGGAGATTGACCCTTGGTCTCTTTGCTGTTGGTCTCTGGCCAGTGACTTTGTAGCTCCCTGGTGGGACTCTCCTATGGAGCGTGTTCAAAATGAAATGATGTTGATACTGTAGGCATAAAAACATGACTCTGATGTAAAATACCAATTATCTGTATGATAGATGCAGTTACCTGATCAAACACATAGACAGTGACATCATCAAAGAAAGACACCTTCCTCCCTTGTCCAGGTTCGTCCCCTTCTGATGACACAGGGCTGGGCTGAGGGGTCACAGGGTTGCGGTGGGGGGTGACGGGGCTGGACTGGGGGCCCCTCTCACCTGAGGAGAGCCAACACTGGAAGTCTTCATACCTGCATGGAGAAAAATATGATTCTTTCACATAAAATGCAATTAATTTTATGTTATTCTTCAACATACAACTTGGTATTTTATACAAATAAATAAACATCTACTGAGACATCCATCGTCTCCTTTCACACTGTGTGCCCCAGAGCGCTAGCGACAGTATATCTCCTTCCAAAACAGGAAGTGCAAAAACTCATTACTAAGCGGCTCCTCTTCGTACAATGACATGGCACCCAGGCAATCATTGGAGAATGTATGTCTATTATTTTCTCCTGGCCACTCACTGCAGGGCCTGAATAAATATTGGTGGCTGTCTTCGCAGGCGAGCACGCAATAGGAACCTTTTTCCGTTCTGCGGTCACCGGGCAACCGTTAAATGAGTGACTCAGGCAAGGAAAAAGAGATGCTGAGTCACTGAGCGCTATGACGAACGAACGCAAGAGGCAGACACACAGCCCAGGAGATGCATACACACGCTCTTGCCCCCTCCCCTCTCTCTCTCTCTCTCTCTCTCTCTCTCACATTCACACGCATGCGTGCACACACACACACACACACACACACACACACACACACACACACACACACACACACACACACACACAATAATGTGTCTCACACTGTAATCTGTGTCTCCTTTACCACCTGGATTAGCACCTCACTGTGTATCCGCTACCAATGTCCTACATACAAAAAGACACAGCTTAAACACACACACATGCGCACACAGACACAAATACACAAGCACGCACTCGCACGAACAGTGGTGGAAAAAGTACCCAATTGTCATACTTGAGTAAAAGTATAGATACCTTAATAGAAAGTTATTCAAGTAAAAGTGAAAGTCAGCCAGTAAAATACTACTTGAGAAATATACTTAAGTATCAAAACTAAGTATAAATTATTTAAAATTGCTTATGTTAAGCAAACCAGATGTTTTTTCTTTACGAATAGACAGGGGCTCACTCAAACACTCAGAAATCATAATTCAAAATGTAACGAGGACTTTTGGGTTCTAGGAAAATGTATGAAGTAAAAGTACATTATTTTCTTTAGGAACGTAGTGAAGTAAAAGTACATTATTTTCTTTAGGAACGTAGTGAAGTAAAAGTACATTATTTTCTTTAGGAATGTAGTGAAGTAAAAGTACATTATTTTCTTTAGGAATGTAGTGAAGTAAAAGTACATTATTTTCTTTAGGAACGTAGTGAAGTAAAAGTACATTATTTTCTTTAGGAACGTAGTGAAGTAAAAGTACATTATTTTCTTTAGGAATGTAGTGAAGTAAAAGTACATTATTTTCTTTAGGAACGTAGTGAAGTAAAAGTACATTATTTTCTTTAGGAACGTAGTGAAGTAAAAGTACATTATTTTCTTTAGGAACGTAGTGAAGTAAAAGTACATTATTTTCTTTAGGAACGTAGTGAAGTAAAAGTACATTATTTTCTTTAGGAATGTAGTGAAGTAAAAGTGAAAGTAGTATTTTTTTAATAGTAAAGTAAACTACAGATACCCCCAAAAAACGATTTAAGTAGTACTTTAAAGTATTTTTTACTTAAGTACCTGACACCAGTGCGCACAAACACACACAAAGAGAGAGAGTACTATAAAATAAAGAGGATTGTGAGCTGAAGATTTAACAAGACAATGCAAACTGCAAAACAATGGTCAAAAACCATTGACACTGTGGTAAAAGTTACAGGAACATACCATTGGTCGCTCTCATCAGTTTTCTCCACTACGACCACACCCATTCGGGTGGCCAATAATGGGTAGCCAATAAGATGAGGGTCCATCCAAAGACAGGACAGCTAACTCAGCCTCTTAAGTCTGTCAAGTGAAGATAAACAAATGTCATTTTACATGTTGCTACATCATGATGCCCTCAACTACAGAACAGTACAAAGTTCTGATGCAACTTCCTGACACATGGTCCTATCTTACATTATCAATGCAAATTTCGAGAGAAAATTGACTTAAGAGAGAGGAGGTCTAGAATACTACTGTACCTTGTGGTTTGAGGATCCCATTCTACAGCAAATGGTCAGATCAACGGATCAGTAATCCAGAACCGAGTCTCTGGAGAAAATAGATAAAATAGGAAATTAGGAGAAATAAGAAGAAAGGCAAGAGAGACAGTGAAAGAGAAATGAGGACGAGAGAGATAAGAAAAAGGAAAAGCGAGAGAGAGAGAGAGAGAGACAGAGAGACAGAGAGAGAGAGTAGGAGAGAGAGAGAGAGAGAGAAATGAGAAGACCAAAGTCAGATAGAGGTGAACAGTGGGGAGAGGACAAAGAGCTCACGTGTACAGTAGTCAGTCCCATGGGCTTGACCAGGAGCAGAGCAAGACAGGCAAATCGATTAAAAGCCTGGCTAATGTTGCCTACTTAAATAAAGGTTAATAAAATAAAATGAATAATGTAACAGATCCTCCTCAGTGAGAGACAGTAAGAGGACAGTACTCACACACACACCGACTACTCCCTGAAGCTTTACATGCAAAACGCTTGGACAATTTTGGCTCAAAATCAGAAACTGAAAGTTTGCAAGAGGGCTTGGAAGAAAGAAGGCTGTGCAACCTCAGGACCCTTACTATTTTTGGACTTTCACCACGGCATACAATCACAAGCCTATGCGGGCAGGACTGCCCTCTAGTGGTTTTGTTGATAATAGCAGACAGTCGATGTCAAAGACATGTCACACACAAATCAAAGGTTATTGGTCGCGTACACAGTGGAGCAGAGCGAAGTGCTTATGTTACTAGCTACTAACACTGCAGTAAAATGTCAAACACCAAATAATAATAAATAACAAAATACTACACGAAGTCAAGAAATGTCAGATCGAATCTAATTAACAGCATTCCAAGTGTAATCTGTACATATTTACACCAGATGCATTTACACAATATATACTAAGAATGATATGTATATCGGTAGATATATTAGAATGAGCTATGTTGAGAATACAGTATTTAAGTACACAGAACAAAATCCCATGGCATAATGGATGGAATTGCAGGAAATTAGCTTCCTGACCAGAGACCTGAATATAAATACACACACTACTGGTCAAAAGTTTTAGAACACCTACTAATTCAAGGGTTTTTCTTTATTTTCACTATTTTCTACATTGTATAATAACAGTGAAGACATCAAAACTATGAAATAACACATATGGAATCATGTAGTGACCAAAAAAAGTGTTAAACAAATCAAAATATATTATATATTTGAGATTCTTCAAATAGCCACCCTTTGCCTTGATGACAGCTTTGCACACTCTTGGCATTCTCTTATGTGTTATTTTATAGTTCTGATGTCTTCACTATTATTCTGCAATGTATAAAATAGTCAAAATTAAGAAAAACCCTTGAATGAGTAGGTGTTCTAAAACGTTTGACCGGTAGTGGATATATGTGCATGGTTTGTA
This sequence comes from Oncorhynchus clarkii lewisi, assembly GCF_045791955.1. Lineage (NCBI taxonomy): Eukaryota > Metazoa > Chordata > Actinopteri > Salmoniformes > Salmonidae > Oncorhynchus > Oncorhynchus clarkii. Next base: position 65,436,514 of record NC_092166.1, read on the forward strand.
TAGACAGTATGGGCAGTATGTGAATAGAAAAGGTGTGTTCAGCAGTAGTTATATAGGATGATCCATGACTACAATACAGTATATACATATAAAGTGGGTAAAACAGTATGTAAACATGATTAAAGTAACCAGTGATTGATGCCTATGTACATAGGGCAGCTGTCTCTAAGGTGCAGGGTACAATACCGGGTGGGAGCCGGCTAGTGCCATTTTCTAATGTTCATTCAAAGGTACTGGTAGGAGGTCAGCTAGTGATAACTGTTTAAATATCTCATTGACACATCTTGCAAGTTTCACATTTATTTGATGTGACATAATAAATGTCCAACAACACGCCTATGTACAGATTCCATTCAATTACTACTATCTCCTGAAAGAAGGAAGGAATGAGGGATTAATTGACTGAAAATATTATTCTTCATCAATTTTCACAGTATATTTCCCACACTGTTTCTGAAGGAGGGCAAGTTGTAATGTCCGGTTGCTACTGTCCTCCCCCTGGCAACAAAATCACTGATGCTGGAGTTCCACTTGATACACTCATGCAGCATCAGGATATTGTTCCCAGGGAGACACACGCACACTCGTCTTTCAGGTCCTCCCTGTCCAGAGTCTGAAAAAGAAGGAAAGGATGGAGTGAAGAGAGGAGTGGAGGAAAGGAGATGGAGAGAGAGAGACAGATGGTGGTTAACTCAAATGGAGGAAGGTGCTTGCATTTCACCCTGGCCCCTGTGTGTTTAAGGGGCACCCCCCTCTTTCCTTTTATCCCTCCCTCCCTCCCTTGCTCCCTCCCTCCCTTGCTCCCTTGCTCCCTTGCTCCCTTGCACCCTTCCTCCCTCCCACTTTCTGTATAGTCCAGGCATCATGTCACCTAGCCTACAAACCCTGGTCCTTCTGTTGGGTCCACCAAACTTAGCAGCAATGTGCATATGATATAGGCCAGGGTTGAAAAACAAGTTCAAATGTAGTCTAAACTATTTGTGCTGTGTTCAATCTATTTACTCAGCATCAGATAGTTCTGCTACCTCTTGACATAGATCTACAACATCATCCGCTTCATTCATTCATTACAGTATCTTTGACTCTGATGGGCCACATTGAAAGCGGCATCCATCTTTGCTCAGATTTCAACTGTAGGGATAGGGTGGGTGGATAGCTGTTCCATTCCCTAATTTATTGTTGTTTTTCTAACTGGGGCAAAGCATAGAATATCCCTTCTCCACTGCCCCACCTGCTATTAATACCCCTAGCCAGGGTAATAACGAGTCTATATCTACCTCTCCTCTTCCCAGGTCTTCAACATTAATGGCCACTTGATGACAGTCCAAAGAAATGCAATGCACCAGTCCCACAATGCAATGCAACGGCCTGGGACACTTGTCCATGTGCAGACCCTAGTGGGCGGAGTCAGGGACAGAGAGTACCGATAGTAGATCTACCCGTGCCTAGCACCACCCGAAAAGTGGGAGGGAGGGGGGTCGCTTTTCTTTTCTGATTGGGTTGGCTGTGAGTTTGCCACACCAATTTAGTTGTATCACACGCACATTCGCAAGCCGGGGTGGGGGGGGGGGGGGGGCTGCGTAACTATCCTTTTACACCAGAGGCACAGAATCATCATATCCAGCCAACAGACGACAAGTGACACCAAACAATCCGTGAGAGGAGGGTAATTGGAGCGCACTGGGCTTATTCTGAGCAGTGGCAGTGACGCCCAAGCAAGGCGGGCGACACATGACGCTCTGCTCTCTAACCGTCCAGACCATGCAACATTGCACTCTGGGTAAACCTGTGAAATGAGCTCTCCACCAGCCAGGGCCCTAGCAGCCCTGCCTACAGCCTTTATTTGGACACGCCCGGAGGATAGCGTCTCACTTCTCATTCTGCCGTTTTGGGGGTTAGGGTGAAACTAGACACTGAAACAACAACAGTCAAAGTGGTAAACATGTCAGCTTATTGTGTCATGCCAGTAGTATCTTAGTATCTTAGTAGCAGATTATTGGGTCTTTAGAGCGTTTGCTGACAAGAGTTCCTATAATATGATGACATAAATCTAAGATACATTTCAGAGAGCTGATAATGTATTTATGAGCCTCTGTTGACACCAGTACTCCTGCTCTTCCCCAGTTGAGACCTGGACATGGCTGAACTAGCAAGACTGATGCCAATAATGTATTACCATTTTGGGCAAGTATGCACGCATCAAGTGTGCATGTGCCTCATGTGTGTGTGTGTGTGTGTGTGTGTGTGTGTGTGTGTGTGTGTGTGTGTGTGTGTCTGTGTGTGTGTGTGTGTGTTTTGTGTGTGCTTGCATGCGTGCTTAAACAAGTATTGAGTGGAGCCAACTTAGCCTAATTTATTCATCCATGTTCATTCCCCTGTACGGGCAGAACACGGTTTACTGGGGTAAGGAACTCTATACTGCAGTATACAGTACAGTAACCTGTAATGGTACCTCCACCCCTCAACATAAAGTCTAAATGTAGATACCCTGAACACATTCCTAAATAGGAGTAAACACGAAGTAGAATTGAACACATATACAGTGAGTACAGGGCCTTCAGAAAGTATTCACACACTATTCCACATTTTGTTGTGTTACAGCATGAATTTAAAATGGATGAAATGGAGATTTTGTCTCACTAACCTACACATAATAGAGTACCACAGTATGCGTCATGATAACCATAAAACCTAGCGTTCAAACAGCGAATTGGTTCCAATCATTTTTCCACCGTTCATTTTTCCCATAGAGGATTTTAGAAACTTAAAATAGGGTCTGTGTTTTGCGTAGACTTCCCCTGGTGTGACGTTTTCATAACCTTATAAATCTCTCTACGACAAGGTGATTTTTATCAATATATTCGCCTGTATTTACCCCCCAAAAGTGAAATGCTAATTAGCTGCTAATGTGGATATCATGAAGAACTACAAATGTCATTTTGATCTGGACGAGACTGCTGAATCGAGGCAAAGGTAAGAATCACTGGATTAACTATTTAATGTTAGCTAAATGTAGTAATGAATCAATTGGTTACATTTCTTGAAATTGACAATTCTGTGAACTGCCTTGTGCAAGTTCTAAATGGACACAGTACCTGTTAGCGAAGGTGTCAGCTAGAGAGGACGTGGAGGAGCTTGCTGTCACGCCTGCTTCCGCTCCCCCTCCCTGGCGCTCGAAGGCCCCAGCCTCCCCAGCATTACGCACTCCTGCCACCATCATTACGCACACCTGCCTTCCCCCCGTCACGCGCATCATCGATTATTGGACACCTGTACTCAATCACCTCTGTCATGACCTCCACTATATCTGTCTGGTTCCCCGCTCTGTTCCCTGCTTCAGCCTTGATGTTCGCATGTCTTTGTTACTCGGGTTCTGACGCTGGTCCTGTCCTGTTACCTGTCTGTTCCACATTAAATGTTCAACTCTCTGTACCTGCTTCTCATATCCAGCGTCGGACCTTACATGCAGGGATTTGTAGTTTTGCATGATGTCTTTGATGCTAATTAGCATTTTGAGAGTAAATAGAGACGAATATATTGATAAAAGTCACCTTGTCCGAGAGAGATTTATAAGGTTATGAAAATGTCACACCAGGGGAAGTCTACACAAAATACAGCCCTTATTTTAAGTTTCTAAAATCCCCTAAGCCAACTGACATACAATCATCATATACGCTGCTGCTACTCTGTTTATCATATAGCCTCGTCACCTTACCCCTATGCATATCTACCTCTATCTCTCCAGTATCCCTGTACATTGTAAATATGCTACTGGAACTGACCCTGTATATAGTATGCTTGCTTACTTTCTCCTGTTTTTCTTATTTTTATTTCTTGTGTGTTTTTGTTCTACCTTTCGTTATTTTTAGTGCTACATTGATATTGATTACTACATTGTTGGGTTTAGAGCTTGCAAGAAAGGCATTTCACTGTACTTGTACATGTGACATTACAACTTGAGACTTAAACCTCCTTCCCAAACCACTGACAGTAAGTCAGGTTCTCACAGGTCTGCAGGTAGCCTGGCAGTAAAGAGCGTTGGGCCAGTAACCGAAAGGTTATCCCCGAGCCGACTAGGTCAAAAATCTGTTGACGTGCCCTTGAGCAAGGCACTTAACCCTAACTGCTCCTCTGAGTCGCTCTGGATAAGATGACTAAAATGTAAATGTAAGTCAGTGAACTCCAAAACCCATGTCGTGACAGTATCCTACCAATAGAAGGCAGATAAACCCATGTCATGACAGTGTCCAACCACTAGGAGGCAGAGAAGAGAACCACTCCCTCCAGAAGAGCTCGTCTCACTCAGCCAGTGTGTGTAGTGGATGGAAGTAGACCTTATAGGGTCATGCATGTCTAGTAGACGATGTGGCTCTGCTGCTGTGTCATGCCGATTTAAAAATAAAAGTGCCATGTCAGTCTGGCAGCTCTCCCACCTGCCTCTCTCTGCCTGGGTTCTGGGTTGTTACCATGGTGAGGAGAAGAGATTAGGAGATCAAATGACCCAGCTTGAACAGGAACACAAATTATAGATATAGCTGTCTATACCTATACTGTCTATATCTATACTGTCTATAATTGTCTATATCTATACTGTAAGGTTCATTTGCCCTGGACTTTTGGTACATACAGGTGTGGGATCTTCATTTCCTACACAGTAGTAAAATGCAATCTTGTATACAAGGTTTAAAAAGGCTTCTAATGTTGGTAATATCCACTTTAAAATGTCAGACTTGATTTGTCCTACTCTGCAGAATGTTTGTGAAGGGGTTTATTAGGGATTTATTAGGTAGTTAATTGACTGTTAACACAACACTAGGCTGGACTGTGAACTGTTAGTTTGGTCTCTGGGGAGAAAGAGGGGGATTGGAGGGTTCGGGTTTGTAGGGTGTTGGGGGTCGCGAAATGTGTAGGGGGCTGGGAGGTGGGTAGGGAGGTGGACGGGAGTGTAGGGGGGTGAGGGCTAGTCAAGACAAGCATTGGCACACCTAGGCCTGTCATTACATCATCAATCTGTACAACCTCATTTTACTTTACACTTTTAAAAAATGAATCATTAAAATGGTTACAGTATATATTACCACGGTGAAACTCAAAACATTGTTTGAGTCTATAAAAGTGAGCATAGTGACTGTAGAAAGTAAACTGAAACTATCCTAATGTGATGACAAGAAACCCATTGAAGCCTGTGACGGCCCCATATAAAGGTACACATACGAACACATGAATGCAACTCATACAGTACTGTAACAGCTTAGAGCAAACAGATATTTTAGCAATAACATGAAGCTAGCACTGAGCCGCAGAACACACAATCGCTGAGAAATTTGCTGGCGACGCTGAGAGGCAAAGGACTGTTGGGAAAGTGTTGAAAAGCTAGACTGCCACCTCTGACCTGCACACACACACACACACACACACACGCAATCATAATCCAAGATGGACAGCTGTAGAACTCTTGGATGGTGCAAAGTGATCATTCAGCCAGCCACACTCAACCACAACCACTATCAGATACTAAAACAGTCCCACTGGGACAGCTGGTCTGGAGGGAGAGGACACAGCGTACATACAGTAGCCTGAGAATCTAATGATTGACAAATTGGTAAGCACATTCCCTAACTGGAGAGCTATATTACATGAAATTGTTTTCTTGGTTTCTGAGGACTGGCCAGCGATGTTCTAATTTAAACCCTCAGCTCTGCTCTGTGCTCCTCCTATCCTTCACACCCTCGCCCCATCCCAACCTCCTGCAAGGGGTGCTGGGGAACCCCACCCTTCACTCACCCACCACCGGACAGAGAAAGACTGTCACTCATGCTCTAAGCCAACTGGCATCAGAATGGGGGAATTGGGGGGGGTACTACTCCAGTTGCATGGTGCAACTATATATCGGTCCAAAATGTAATGAGTCAGGGTTTCCCTGGTTACGAATTAAACAGACAGGAAACAGAAGATAGAGGGACAGAGAGAGACGAACGGTGAAGGGTAAAGGCTACATATGCCAAAATAGATTTTCACATTTAATAAATAGCTTACATGACACTTGTTGCAGGTGAACTTACTTATGATTAAAATAATTGCAGTTTAATTCATATCAACAATTTTTTCCCTTATGGTTTGCTGCTTCTATCCCCACTCTTTAAATAGAGTCGCTGGATAGCTGCATTGTCACGGATCCCCCTGTACTGCTGCTCATTCTGTTTACCAGTTCCGGAGGTCAACGTCACCGGCCTTCGAGGCTTCACTGAACTGTGCCATTACGCACACCTGGCTCCAATTCCTCACTGATTGTATTTGTACAAATGTGCCCTTTGTTTCCCATTGGGCTGTCCATTATATTCCCCATGTCCGTTGGTCGTGTGAGTACCTCTGCCTTGTCTGTGCTGCGTGTTTTGTGTAATACAGGTCTCGTCCCGTGTCGTTCTACGAGGTTTGACCTCACTCTTTTGTTTGGGTACATCCCTGTGTTACTGTACATGTTTGTTTTGGGTGTATTAAAAACCCAGATGTATTCCTGCGCCTGTCTCCAAATCCTTTATACCAGAGTGACATGAATTCTTTACATTTTTGTGCTGACCGATGGTAGCCAATGGCTAAAGCACAGGGATTAAAAGGCAAGTTTGAATTTAAACCCGTACGTGAAATAAGCTACAGCACAGTGCAGGATGGTGGAAGCAAAGATCCCTGTTGATTTGAACAAACCTGTCTAAGCCAAATCTCTTAACTCTTTAAGGGGGTCCTGAAGCTTGAGAAGTGTACATGTGTACATTACATTCCACCCCACGGCCTCTATCCTATCCAGAAAGTAACACAAGAGAAAGACCAACCATTTTCTAACACTCCTTAGAACAGAAGGGTGGAGGGGAAGCGAGAGAGTCAGGAAAGAAAGAAAGAGGGAGAGAAAGGATAAAAAAAAGTGAGAGGGGGGGAGAGAGCAAGCGAGAGAAAGAGAAATGAAGAGAAACGGAGAGAAAAAGAGCGCTGCACCTGCTGATGTGGGTGTAGAAGGGAAACCTGACATACAATGGCTTAATGAGCATCTCAGGGAGTTACAGTAGACTAGCTAACACAGGCCTATTTAATGGCCTGGTGAAATCACACCAGCAGAGGGTGATGTGTGTGGGGAAGTCTCTCTCCAGCCCCCTGAGATACAACTGGCCAAATGTCCCCTCTAACCCAGGGCTGTTCAATCCCGGTCCTCAGGACTTGGGAGCCACACATGGTACATGCTTTTGTGCCAACGCAACCATACCTGATTCAACTAAGCCTGGAACGCAGCCAAAGGGGGTCTTTAACTGGGACTGAGCGTTGGTTGAAACGTTGTCCATTTAATAACGTTCATTGGGAACACGTGACAGTGTGCACGTTCATTTTATTTGCTTATTTACTCAACCCACCTGATAAATTCCTCCACATAATATTACTCCTATAAATGTCTGGTCATTTTCATCCCTGGACAAAACTATGTTCTGTTGTGTTTATCCTCCCAAACCCAGTGAGTAGCCTACCCTTGACTCACGTGTAGACTGCAGAAGGAGTGTGAGGGAAGGTTCTTAGGTTGTTGTTGTGGAGGGGACAGGGTACTCAGCCAGCCTGGCAGTAAGTTAGGTTGGAGTAAGGAGTAACGTGAGCAGTGATCAGAACGTGAGCAGCGATCAGATAGAACACTCTGTCTTGTTTTCCTTTGGTTGCTGAGGATTTATAGCTGCGAGAAGTGGCACAGGGTTACTACAGGGCTCCCATCAACACGCACTCACTCACGCACACACTTGCACGCACGCACACACAGACAGGCATGTACGCATGCACGCGCACACACACACACACACTTAAATCTTGAGTGATTGATGTCAAAGCGTCAGGAGAGTGAAATAAAACCGCTTGAGGAGGGAGAGGCCTTGCGAGGAGAAGTGGGGTGATGGGATTGGGGGGGTCAGGATGAATCTGAGAACGGTATCGGTATGTCCCCCACCACAGCTGGTCCGATGGAAATAGACAGAGATGTAACTGAGCCCAGGGAAGAAGAGGAGCAATCGCTTTCCCCAGGATGGATGTTCAAGCAGTCTCTCTCTCTCTATCTGTCTCTCTCTCTCTCTCTCCCCCTTTCTGTCTGTATCATTATCCTCTCGAGGGTGCAAATGTTTAAAACATTAAAAACCTCTACATGCAGTCCACAGTAATTACCCGATGACAATGGCAGGTAGATCTAAAGCCCATACTCATAGCAGCCAGTTAGTGGGCTAAGCGAGCGAGCCCGGGCTGCAGATCTCTGTGTCTGAGTGTGAGAGGAGTACAGTAAGCTGAATAGCTCAGCAGCAGAGCCCCAGATATACTCCCTGTGACTCCCCAAAGACCTTATCAGTGGTAGAAACGTTGTCCATAAACAGCATACAGAATCAGACCTGAGCAGACTTCACCCTGAAATGTGCACAAACCCAAGTCAAAACAGGATTTGTTGTCTTTCAGATACTTAAGATGCACTTCATTTAGCTCGATGCAGTGGGACCAACGGAGAAAAAGCCAGATAAAGAAAGCAAGCAAAAAGTCCAAACCCAGCAGGTCAGCAGGCTCTCTCTCTCCTCTTACTCTGGGAGTGAGAAGAGAACACTGCCACCGGCTGGTTGGCTTGGCAGCTGAGAGACCGTCCCCATGTCTGTCAGCTATGCCAAAATGACTCAGCTCTCACCACACCAAAATAGCACCAATCAATCCCAGCCAGGCAACAATGTGGTGGGGTGTTCTAAGGCCCTACAGATCCAGGTTTGATCCCAGGCTGTGTCACAGCCGGCTGTGACCGGGAGACCATGAGGCGGCGTACAATTGGCCCAGCATCGTCTGGGTAAGGGGAGGGTTTGGCTGGCCGGATGTCCTTGTCCTATAGCGACTCCTGTGGCGAGCCGGGCTCATGCACGCTGACACGGTCGCCAGTTGGGCGGTGTTTCCACCGACACATTGGTGCGGCTGGCTTCCGGGTTAAGCGAGCAGTGTGTCAAGAAGCAGCGCAGCTTGGCATGGTCGTGGGGTCGTGCTTGGCAGGGTCGTGGGGAGAAAAAGGGCTAAAATATGAAAAATAAACGATGTGGTAATCATGGTCCAGGGATCTGGGAGAGATCCCTCAGGAGGCTAATGTGTTTTACTATCACTCTGTTTGATTCATCTGTTGTCACAGCAAATTTTCCCGCTGAGCAGGAAGTGCAAAATATTGTGTATTCAAGGTTTAAAAAGGCTTCTGAAGTTCGTAATTTCCACTTTAAAATGTCAGACTTGATTTACCCCAATAAAAAATGTATCAACCCCTACAAACATTTTCAAATAATAACTAACATTTCCTGTTGCTGCTGGATTCTTTTTCTGCTTTGAGAAACTGGTCAAATTAAGATAGTACACCTGTACGTGTGCTTTACTTTCCACTGATGTGTTTTAGTGTTTCCATAGTTAGCAGTTAGACTCAGCTCTAATGATGGAGTGCAGATCCCCCAGGAGGATACATAGACAAGTTTTTACACTAAATAATTGTATAGACATTTTTTCCCCATAATATAATTCATCAATAAGGCCCGAGGGGGTGTGGTATATAGACAATATACCACAGCTACGGGATGTTCTTCGGCATGATGCAACGCAGAGTGCCTGGACACAGCTCTTAGACGTGGTATATTGACAATATATCACAAACCCCCCGAGGTGCCTTATTGCTATTATGAACTGGTTACCAACATACTTAGAATAGTTCAAAGAAACGTTTTGTTGTACCCGTGGTATACGGTCTGATATACCACGGCTGTCAGCAAACCAGCATTCAGGGCTCGAACTACCCAATTTATAATCCCCTTTTGATAGATCAACAAGACATTTTACAAACCCAAACAATTCAGTCTTGTCAGGTCTCAACATGACATCATATCTGGCAAAGTGGATACGGTAAGCTCTATCAACCAGCACAACGCAAAACAGGACTACAATGACAAACACAAAATCCCAATCCCAAAAAGATATCATTTTCCTCCTACTTACCACTATGGTTCTCCATGTAGAAGAAGGCTGCTCTGCTTCTTCGTCCCATTGTCTTTCCTCCCCCACCTCCACAACTACTGTGTATTGTCTTCGTGGACATCAACAAGCTTCACCTGCACAGGAAACTACATAGAACACCAACATCCACACACAGCTAAAACATAAAGTCAATCTGTACAGTCTCTAAGTGTAGAAGCCCTACCACCCATCCCTCTTCCCCTCTCCCTCATCCCCCCCATCCCCCTCTCCTCCATCACACAGGAAACCTGGCCTTCCTGCAAACAAGCATCGGAGCATGGAAGGGGACAAGGCCACGGCCGGGGGCAGGTATGGAGGGAGAGGATGTTTTTGTCGTTTTTCAACTCCCCTGGCTGAGAGGCCTGCTGTCGTCTATCCTGAGGAAACCGGCTCACGTCATTGGTGCTCAGAGGAGCTCTACAACTCCAGCCATAGGCTTGCACGTGCTCAGTAGCAGGCCCACAGTGACACAGATCGCTGCAGAGAGGGCCCGGGGCAGATATCAACAATGACCCCCACATGTGAGCAATGAAGTAGATGTATTATTAGGGATGGTGGGGATACTGTCAATCATCATTCCCCAAAGTTTCATGTAAAGGTAAATGTGTCACGGTCAGTTCAAGCTCTTTATCGTTATGTTTCTCTCCAAAGCTAGTCGCTGTCGAACCAGCAGGAAACATTACACTGTACTGTTTCCAAGCCAACGGCCATTATCCAGTTACTGTACCTAACAGGCTACAGTAGAGCATGGCCACCTGGGAATGTGTGAATACTCCAGCAGGTGGCTCTTCAGCATTCATCCGTCGTTAACACTTCCTCAGCCTCTATCAGGCACCAACAGCTGTGTCTGCCCCACTGCAAAGACACAACATGTACAGCAGTACTGACACTGGAGATTTGCAGAATCAAAACCTAATATTCTCATAAAACAAAGTCCCTGGTAAGTGATTTACCACTACCCGTGACGATAGTGAGCCTACCCCCATCTCAGGGGAAGCCCAAACGTGACTGAGCCTCCGAATAACAGGATGTTTATAGCTAAGCCTGGGGGATCATGTGCCAGAGAGACAGCTCTGTAACACAGGGAGGAAGCAACCAGAAACTTAGAGAAGGGAGAGGGCAGAGAGGAGGGAGATGAGCAATGACAGTGGAGGAAGACAGGAGGAGAGGGAGAGAGCAGAGCGGGCAAGCCAGGCGATATCTGGCCAACCAAATATAGCATGTCGTCTGTTTTCTTGTCCTCTTATCTGTTCCTGAAGCCTTTTCCCAGCATGTC